>NW_893118.1:0-752 GCF_000209065.1 Trypanosoma cruzi | reverse complement strand
CCGAGTGCAGCACCGTGTGGGGCAGGATCTCGCGAAATTCCTCCAAGCAGCGGATAGTTCCGGGTTGTTTGGCGTTCAGTGTGTGAACACGCAAACAGACAGTGAAAGAGAGTGTCTCTGACCACCACCATTCATAATTCGAAACAAAAATTTAGACCACAGCGTGTGGTGCAGCAGCCGCTCGAAAACGATCCGCCGAGTGCAGCACCGTTGTGGGCAGGATCTCGCGAAATTCCTCCAAGCAGCGGATAGTTCCGGGTTGTTTGGCGTTCAGTGTGTGAACACGCAAACAGACATTGAAAGAGAGTGCCTCTGACCACCACCATTCATAATTCGAAACAAAAATTTAGACCACAGCGTGTGGTGCAGCAGCCGCTCGAAAACGATCCGCCGAGTGCAGCACCGTTGTGGGCAGGATCTCGCGAAATTCCTCCAAGCAGCGGATAGTTCCGGGTTGTTTGGCGTTCAGTGTGTGAACACGCAAACAGACATTGAAAGAGAGTGTCTCTGACCACCACCATTCATAATTCGAAACAAAAATTTAGACCACAGCGTGCGGTGCAGCAGCCGCTCGAAAACGATCCGCCGAGTGCAGCACCGTTGTGGGCAGGATCTCGCGAAATTCCTCCAAGCAGCGGATAGTTCCGGGTTGTTTGGCGTTCAGTGTGTGAACACGCAAACAGACAGTGAAAGAGAGTGTCTCTGACCAGCACCATTCATAATTCGAAACAAAAATTTAGACCACAGCGTGT
>NW_893117.1:0-752 GCF_000209065.1 Trypanosoma cruzi | reverse complement strand
CATTTTAATGGCTGCGTTGAGTCCTGTGGGAGCCGCATTTGTGTTGACGCAGGACGCTGAAATGGACAGCGTGGACGACACGCCGCGTTTGACTTTATACTACCGCACGTTTGTCGCCCTTGGGGCGCAGTCAGATTGGCGTGTGCGGCTTTACCCAGGCGAAACTGTTCGCTGCCTTACTGCCGGTATTCGTTTCACTGCAGTCGCGACGAGCCGTTATCTGCGGCTCTTCTCCCTTTCTGGGCTTGAGCTCGCCGTGCTCAGCCTTTTTCCTCGCATCGTTGCGATGGTGGGAACAAACAGCAGTAAAATTATGCGCTCCTTCAAGGCCGACTTTGATCCGCTCGCGGTGTGTTATTTGGAGAGTGGTGGGGAGATGCGGCTGCAGGTGCTTGACGTGGGCTCGCGCTCCGTCGTTTTACCCCCTGTTGTTGTCCCTCTCACCACGCATTCGGATGGTAGTTTGCATCAGCTGCAGTGGATGGGGTGGTCCGAGGACGGTCCCCTGCACTTCGCTGACACCGCTGGGGTGTTGCGCATGTTTACATTCAATTGGGGAGGGAGTTGGATCCCGGTGCTGGATCCGCGGTGCATGGCGGACCAGACGTACAACTTGTGGATATGGGGCGTCAGCGACGAGGCAGTGTTTGCGTACCGTTCGTGCAAGAGCGACCCGCCGTACCCCGCTGCTATCGCCAGTGGTTTACCAACGGAGCACGTGCGCCTGTTCCTTCCACTCACTCGGTGCGGTA
>NW_893116.1:0-752 GCF_000209065.1 Trypanosoma cruzi | reverse complement strand
GGAACGAAATTGAGGGGAATGCAGGCACAGGATACGTTGTTGCGGCTCAAACCGTACGAGTATGCCCACGTATTGAATAAAAACAACAACGTGACAGAACTTATTGTTGGCCCCCAGGCGCGTGTCATCGCCTCCGATGAACGGCTTCCCAAGCCTGTGACACCGTTTCATGTTGTGCCGCGTGGGAGTTATTGTATAGTAGAGAACCCCCACGTTCGGGGCAGCGATGGGGTGACACCTGTGCGTGACAGAGACGGGCAGGTCAAGGTGCGTCTTGGTGAGCGGGAGGTGCGTCTCGGCAGCACGGCCTTTCCGCTCTATCCCGAAGAGAAACTTGTGGTTGTGTCTCCGATGAAATTTCTCCGCCAGGACGAGGGTCTTGTAGTGCAGGCATTATGCAACTACACTTCCAGTGATGGTGTGAAGCGCATGGCAGGTGAACGCTTTCTCTTCACTGGCCCCGGCACGTATTGCCCGCGTGTGGAGGAAGAGGCTAGAGAAATTTGTCGCGCCGTGCTCATCATGCCGGGTCACGCAATACGGCTTTCTGCGTTGGAAACGTTTACAGACAGGGACGGTAAATTGCGGAAAAAGAACGAACAATATCTTCGTACAGAACCCGCCTCATATCTTTGCTCCGTCTCGGAAAAGTTTTTGGGAAATGTGTCTCCTATAGTGTTGCATCCTGGTGAAGGACGGCATGTGGAGGTGCTGCAGCGTTTTTTGGATGAGAGAGAACGGGGAAGGGGTGG
>NW_893115.1:0-752 GCF_000209065.1 Trypanosoma cruzi | reverse complement strand
GCGTCCAAACGTCCACGAGGCGGAGTCAGCAGATGCATGTGCGCAAAGACCATTGCAATTTGAGCCTGGTTTTTGTGATAATCGTGGCGGTCTCTCCTTTTTTTTTTCTTTTTCTTTTCTTTGAATAGAGACGCGCGGGCATGGCAAGAGGAAACCCGTCAAGAACCTGTTACAGCTACCGCTTTTCTCTCACTTTCTGTCCCTCTCTTCCCCCTGTCGAGCTGCAGCTCTGTGTGTTTCCCTTTCTTCCCTTCTTTGTTCTCCACACCTTCCCATTGCTGCTGGCTTCCCTCGTTTTTTTATCCGCAGCGCGCGGTGCCGAGACAAGAAGTCCCGATTCCCCCGCGCGACGGCGAAAAGGCAGTGAAAGAACACGAAGCAAACAGAGCGTAGGGGCAAGCTGCAGAGGCGCATGGCATTACTTAGCGAGGAGTGGGGACCATTCTGGCACTGGTGTCGATGATAAAATACCTGCTTCTGATCAGCCGCCAGGGCAAACTGCGCCTGGCAAAGTGGTATGTTGCATATCCCAAAAAGGAAAAGGCCAAACTTGTGCGTGAGGCATGTCAACTTGCTTTGGGTCGGTCGGCGCGCTTTTCCAATGTGGTTGAGCACAGGGGCAGCAAGTACATTTGTAGTCGTTATGCCTCCCTTTATTTTGTTGCTTCCATCGATAAAGACGACAACGAGCTGATCGTGCTGGAAGTCATCCACCATTTTGTGGAGGTATTGGACCGCTACTTTGGCAATGT
>NW_893114.1:0-752 GCF_000209065.1 Trypanosoma cruzi | reverse complement strand
CCTACTGTTAGCGCAATATCCTCGTTCTCCTGGTCGCGGCGTTTGATGTATTGCTGGTTTCTTTCCCGTTCATCCAGCAGTTCCAGCACAATCGATGGTGTTACCAATTCATGGAAAAGGTCTGCGTCAAATCCCCAGTCGTCATGCATTGCCTGCTCTGCCGCTTCACGCAGTGCCTGAGAGTTAATTTCGCTCACTTCGAACCTCTCTGTTTACTGATAAGTTCCAGATCCTCCTGGCAACTTGCACAAGTCCGACAACCCTGAACGACCAGGCGTCTTCGTTCATCTATCGGATCGCCACACTCACAACAATGAGTGGCAGATATAGCCTGGTGGTTCAGGCGGCGCATTTTTATTGCTGTGTTGCGCTGTAATTCTTCTATTTCTGATGCTGAATCAATGATGTCTGCCATCTTTCATTAATCCCTGAACTGTTGGTTAATACGCTTGAGGGTGAATGCGAATAATAAAAAAGGAGCCTGTAGCTCCCTGATGATTTTGCTTTTCATGTTCATCGTTCCTTAAAGACGCCGTTTAACATGCCGATTGCCAGGCTTAAATGAGTCGGTGTGAATCCCATCAGCGTTACCGTTTCGCGGTGCTTCTTCAGTACGCTACGGCAAATGTCATCGACGTTTTTATCCGGAAACTGCTGTCTGGCTTTTTTTGATTTCAGAATTAGCCTGACGGGCAATGCTGCGAAGGGCGTTTTCCTGCTGAGGTGTCATTGAACAAGTCCCATGTCGGCAA
>NW_893113.1:0-752 GCF_000209065.1 Trypanosoma cruzi | reverse complement strand
GTGAGCGTGTTTGCCACTGAGCTATTAAATGCGGTCGCGCGACCCCTTTTCACGTAAAGTATTAATTTCGATCTTCGAACAATCGAGCACATTTGCGTTGTCCCCTGGAAAACGAAAACGACATGTTTAGGGTGCGCCGCCGCAGCGTGGTTACTACGATAAGTTCGTCATATATCTCTCGTACGGGGCCGCAGCCGCAGCGTGGTTACTACGATTCGTCGTGTTGTATCCAACGTCCGGGGCAGCCGCTGCAACTTGGATAATTCGACACGTCGTGTTGTATCCAACGTCCGGGGCCACCGCCCTACCATTTTTTATTTCTTGCAGCGGCCAACCCCGGCAGTAAGGACAAAAAAAAGAATCGCGTTTTCTTTAATGTTTTTCCTGTTTGGGGGCGGGGATCTTTGTTTTCTATGATTGTCTCTTTTTTTTTGTCTGTTCCAGGTTGGTTTTTAGGAGGCTTGATGTGCCTGCTGGGTGATCGCCGGCTTTTTTATTGGTGATTGCGTATTTTTGGCTTACCGGTGTGCCGCTCAGCGCCATTTTGTTTTACTTCTTTTCTGCTTATTGGGGCGTGTTGTTATTCGTCACGCGTCAGCACACACCGAGCAACATGTCAAAAAAAAACAAAATGCAGGCTTTTCCCCCCTCGCGAGGGCCTCCGCAGCCACAATCCTGTGCGTGCGTGCATTCTCAGCGTTTTAAACACGGCATGTGTGTGTGCATGTGCCTGTGTGTTTGGCAGCGCCTAT
>NW_893112.1:0-752 GCF_000209065.1 Trypanosoma cruzi | reverse complement strand
GTGTTCACACACTGGACACCAAACACCCCTGAACTATCCGTTGCTTGGAGGAATTTCGCGAGCTCTTGCCCACACGGGTGCTGCACTCGGCTGATCGTTTTCGAGCGGCCGCTGCATCACACGTTGTGGTCCAAATTTTTGTTTCCGATTGTGAATGGTGGGAGTCAGAGGCACTCTCTGTCAATATCTGTTTGCGTGTTCACACACTGGACACCAAACAACCCTGAACTATCCGCTGCTTGGAGGAATTTCGCGAGCTCTTGCCCACACGGGTGCTGCACTCGGCTGATCGTTTTCGAGCGGCCGCTGCATCACACGTTGTGGTCCAAATTTTTGTTTCCGATTGTGAATGGTGGGAGTCAGAGACACTCTCTGTCAATATCTGTTTGCGTGTTCACACACTGGACACCAAACAACCCTGAATTATCCGCTGCTTGGAGGAATTTCGCGAGCTCTTGCCCACACGGGTGCTGCACTCGGCTGATCGTTTTCGAGCGGCCGCTGCATCACACGTTGTGGTCCAAATTTTTGTTTCCAATTGTGAATGGTGGGAGTCAGAGACACTCTCTGTCAATATCTGTTTGCGTGTTCACACACTGGACACCAAACAACCCTGAACTATCCGCTGCTTGGAGGAATTTCGCGAGCTCTTGCCCACACGGGTGCTGCAGTCGGCTGATCGTTTTCGAGCGGCCGCTGCATCACACATTGTGGTCCAAATTTTTGTTTCCGATTGTGAATGGTGGGAGTCA
>NW_893111.1:0-751 GCF_000209065.1 Trypanosoma cruzi | reverse complement strand
GACTTTTTCGGTGGCAAGGAACTGAACAAGAGCATCAACCCTGATGAGGCTGTGGCGTACGGTGCCGCCGTGCAGGCCTTCATCCTGACGGGCGGCAAGAGCAAGCAGACGGAGGGCCTGCTGCTGCTCGACGTGACCCCGCTGACGCTTGGCATCGAGACGGCGGGTGGCGTCATGACGTCGCTGATCAAGCGCAACACGACGATTCCAACCAAGAAAAGCCAGATCTTCTCGACGTACGCGGACAACCAGCCGGGCGTGCACATCCAGGTCTTTGAGGGGGAGCGTGCGATGACGAAGGACTGCCACCTGCTCGGCACATTCGACCTGTCCGGCATCCCGCCGGCGCCGCGCGGTGTGCCCCAGATTGAGGTGACCTTTGACCTCGACGCCAACGGCATCCTGAACGTGTCCGCGGAGGAGAAGGGCACCGGCAAGCGCAACCAGATTGTCATCACGAACGACAAGGGCCGCCTGAGCAAGGCGGACATTGAGCGCATGGTGTCCGAGGCTGCCAAGTACGAGGCGCAGGACAAGGAACAGCGCGAGCGCATTGACGCAAAGAACGGTCTTGAGAACTACGCATTTTCGATGAAGAACACCGTAAACGAGCCGAACGTCGCTGGCAAGATTGAGGAGGCCGACAAGAACACGATTACGAGTGCCGTGGAGGAGGCACTGCAATGGCTGAACAACAACCAGGAGGCCAGCAAGGAGGAGTACGAGCACCGCCAGAAGGAGCTGGAGAACC
>NW_893110.1:0-751 GCF_000209065.1 Trypanosoma cruzi | reverse complement strand
TATTTACTTAAAGATGAATTAATTCAACAAGACGGATTTGGAGAAACTTCAATAAATAAAATTTTGAATTCGATTGAAGAATCAAAAAATAAGTCGTTGGAAAAATTATTTTTTGCTCTTTCAATTCCTTTGATTGGTCAGAAAACTGCACGTTTTTTAGCATCAAAAATTTTAAAATTTGAAAATGTCTTAGATTTTGACTTTACAGTATTTGAAAACTATCATGATATTGGACCAAAAATTACAAAACAATTAATTGAATGGTTTGGTTCTTTAGAAAACAAGCAATTAATTCTAGACTTAATCAGCTTAGGTGTTAACCCAATATACAAAGAAAACACTAAGAGTGAAATTTTAAAGGGATTTTCATTTGTGATTACAGGAAAATTATCAAAGCCAAGAAGCCATTTTGAAAAGATAATTTTAGAAAATGGGGGACAAGTTCTTTCTTCAATATCCTCAAATATAAATTATTTATTAGTAGGTGAAGATGCAGGAAGCAAACTATCAAAGGCAAAAAAACATAATGTTCAAATAATTAATGAAGAACAATTTAATACTATGCTTTCAAATAACAATAACTCTTAGCCTAAAATAGGCTGGAGTTTTATTTTATTTAAAAATAATAACAATGAAGTAAAACTAAAACAATAAACTCAATCAATTCTAAATTTTATAATATAACTAGCTTCACTTAATAAATTTAGAATAGCATCAGAAAATTAATAAATTTGTTTCAATTACAAAGTTT
>NW_893109.1:0-751 GCF_000209065.1 Trypanosoma cruzi | reverse complement strand
AACTCGCCCTCCACGCCATAAAAAAGAATGTGGGGATGCCCACGACCCCGCCGCTTGCGTTGAGAATGCGGTAGAATCGGGCCTCAAAGGCGAGCTGTGGATGGCGCGTCTTCGCCTGCTCCAGCTTGACGGCCACGGTCTCGCCCGTCTGTATGTTTGTGCCGCGGAAGATCTCGCCGAACGACCCCGCCCCTATCTTCTGGCCGAGGCGGAAGCGGTTACCCACTCGAAGCTCTAAGCTCATCGTGTGTTGCGTGAGGTGTTTGTGTGACGTTCACTCCTACCTTGCCGGCAACAAAAGAAGAGAAAGAAAAGCAGGGCCCATTTTTTTGGCGGGGGCAGGGAGAGGGGCGACCCCCCGCACGGCACGCCGCTCATGCGACGGGTCCCCCCTTTCTTCGCACAAAGAGAGTGCCGAATCGCCGCGTCGTCACCGCTGGCGTGGTGGGCGACAGGGCGCAAACATCAATAAACTGTAGCATGGGGACGGTAACGCGTACGGAGAAGGCCTCAAAAGCACGACGGAGAGAGCGCCGAGTAAGGCACACAGGGCAAAAAGGGAGACAGCGGGAGTTTTCTATTCACCTAAACTGCCACCACACATCACCGTGCACGCACCTCCTCGTGCTCAAAGCAAGAGTAGAATGTTCATTTCCCAAAATTAGTGATATGTTCAACAATGGAGCGTGTGGGACGTCCAAAGACGTCGTACAAACATTACGCGGAACAAGGGTCCCGGACTGTGCAGGTG
>NW_893108.1:0-751 GCF_000209065.1 Trypanosoma cruzi | reverse complement strand
TGAAATACCGTTATCGGCTGGGAGTTTTCACATCCCACACCGTTTATCGTACCCGAGAGTTCTTTGGCAGGAGGGACACTGCGCGTGGCAGACGGAGGAGGAGTGTTCCCAGGAGGTACTTGAAATCCTTGATCATTACGCTGCTGTCTATGAAGAACTGCTGGCCGTTCCGGTGGTGAAGGGAAGGAAGACAGAGAAGGAGAAGTTTGCCGGCGGCTATTACACAACAACTGTGGAGACGTATATCGCCGCGGTTGGTCGCGGTTGCCAGGGTGGGACGAGCCACAATCTGGGCCAGAATTTTGGAAAGATGTTTAACATCAGCTTCCAGGATCCCGAGAAGAATGATGGTTCCACTCTTATTCCGTGGCAGAACTCGTGGGGACTTTCTACTCGCGTTATTGGCGTCATGACAATGGTCCACGGGGATGACTCGGGGATGGTGCTGCCTCCACGCGTCGCTTCGGTGCAGGTTGTCATTATTCCTGTGGGTATTACAAAGAACACTACGGATGAGGAGCGAAAGTCCTTGCTGGAGGGATGCAAGACCCTTGAAAGGGTGTTGGTAAGCGGTGGCATCCGTGCCAAGGCAGACCTTCGTGATAACTACAGCCCTGGATGGAGGTTCAACCACTGGGAGGTGAAGGGCGTGCCGGTGCGTGTCGAATTGGGGCCGAGGGAGCTCGCATCATTAAAAATATCACTTGTCTTGCGCCACGATGGCAACCGTCGCTCTCTTTTATGGGACAAG
>NW_893107.1:0-751 GCF_000209065.1 Trypanosoma cruzi | reverse complement strand
CATGGGCAGGTATATATATATATATATATATATATCCCCCCCCCCCCCGAGGCGGGGGGTCGTGGACATCTCTTGCTCTCCAGTTTCGTGCACCGCGTCTGTTGGTTTAGCGACGAGCGCACTACAAAAAAGAGCTTTCGCGGGAAGGGGGCACTCTGCGCAAAATGTGTAATGCATGGTTTGTTGCTGACTCGTCAGGGCCCCGATGGAGCTAGAGCGCACACAGGATATGCATAACGGGATAGTCACGCGGCGGAGCATCAGGCGCACAGGGCGCCGAGCGTCACACCGCGCGCGCCCTTGCTCTCCGACCCCCGTGCACACACACGCAGCGGAACGCGTCCAACGCACGCCCCCAGAAGGGACAGCGAGGCCGCGACAGCCACGCGCATGCCGTCTCGAGGCCGTACGCCCACTGAGAGAGCGCCCCCGAGGTGACAGGATCGCGTAATGAAGGCAGAGGGGAGAGGGTGAAAGAGAGGGAGGCTCGGTGCGACGATCAGACGGGGCGTGAAATAACGCTGTTTTCATTGCTGTGTCAACGTCCATCTGCGACGGCTTCACATCGGCCTGGTTGTCGATCACATCGCCATGCACATGCGCCAGGGCAGGGAGGGAGGAGGCGTCGGGGTCGCGGTCAGACTGGGGCGACAGTGTTTCTTGCTCACGGGTTCGTCAAAGTCTGTGATGTTACGTCAATCATCATATCCAGATCCGTCTCCAGGAATCCCAAAGCTGCAGCCATGTGCAT
>NW_893106.1:0-751 GCF_000209065.1 Trypanosoma cruzi | reverse complement strand
AATGCGCAAAAACATTTGTAAAATTCCATCAAAGAACAGACCCTGTTTTGACAGCAGAAAGAAATCACCCCCAATACCACACGTAGTCGTCTATGACTCCATGAGAGCCGGATTTGATGAAAAGAGCAAAGAAAGTGGAAATGAATCCCAGAAGAAACCACAAGGCATCCCTCAGTCAGGTGAGAGACCAATTCATTTGCCAGCACAATGTTCCACGTAAAACAAGAGATTATCCAGGCGTTGAGCTTGTCAGGGTGCATTTCAGTCCTAAAAATACGGCACCACGCTCTCAATGGCGGAAAATGACAACAAAATGGAATTCATGAAGTCCGGACACAGTCTCATCACAGAAAAGTCGAGATACCGGCCCTTCATGAATGGCTCATGAAGACTCGCACCCACTCCAACGTTATATGCCACACGCCAGAGAGCACATTCAAGAGAAAAAAAACATACGGGGAGTAGGTTTACGCAACAGAGCCCATATACTGTGGCCGCCGGAGAAACCCCAGTAATACCCACCGGCAGCGCCGTCGCAGAACATTTCCACAGCCCTCATTAAATAGCATGCCTCCAACAGACATGATATCCCCAAAGCAACAGAAAAGACCTCCGTCTGGCAGAATACCCGCACAGCCGTCACGGAGCCCCCCCCCCCCTCGTCCTCATTTATTCCCTGATTGAATAATCTTCCGGGCAGCTGGCCGGATCCTGAAATTATCTATGGAAACCAAACAAGTTAGGAAAAAAG
>NW_893105.1:0-751 GCF_000209065.1 Trypanosoma cruzi | reverse complement strand
CAAGAGAGTCTGAAGAAAGCAACGGCAGAGAGAGGCAGATAAGCACACACGCAAATTACTCATATCATCACACACACACACACACGCAGCCGCGGAATGGGTGCACTCACCCACAAAATCAAAAAGAAAAACAAACCAAAAAGCCGAAGCGTGGGACTACCAGCGCACACACACTCTCATTGCTCCCGTAAAGCAAAACACACACACAGGGAGAGAGAGAGAGGTCGCCCACTCAATGCAATGAAAACAAAACAGAAACAGTTACGGTGCTCCGCCCATGCAGCCAGGCAGGACGGCAGCGGTGCGTGTCGTGCAAAAGAGAGCACCAACGGGCCTGCATGGGTGTGCATGCATATATACAATGGGCACATTATTGTGTGTGCTTCGTGGGGTGAGGCGACGACGAGAGTCCATGCAAGGGGACACACACACAGAGAGAGAAGGAAGTGTGTGTATGCGGGCGGTGCATGGCTCTCTCACACTCACTCTCACGCGGCCACCACCGCAGCCGCAGCCGCACAAACCACGAAACAGATGGAATCAGTGCGATTGCAGAACTCGCACACCGTCCTGCAAACCAGAAGTTTAAAAAGCAATATGAAACAAGAATTCAAAAAAAAAAAAAATGGAAAAAACTTAGGCTTCTGCGGGAATCGAACCCGCGTCCCCGGATGACATTGTGAGCGTGTTTGCGACTGAGCTAAAAAAATGCGGTCGCGCGACTCCTTTTCACGTAAAGTATTAATGTCGA
>NW_893104.1:0-751 GCF_000209065.1 Trypanosoma cruzi | reverse complement strand
TGTGGTCTACATTTTTGTTTCGAATTATGAATGGTGGTGGTCAGAGACACTCTCTTTCACTATCTGTTTGTGTGTTCACACACTGGACGCCAAACAACCCTGAACTATCCGCTGCTTGGAGGAATTTCGCGAGATCTTGCCCACAGGGGTGCTGCACTCGGCGGATCGTTTTCGAGCGGCTGCTGCACCGCACGTTGTGGTCTAAATTTTTGTTTCGAATTATGAATGGTGGTGGTCAGAGACACTCTCTTTCACTATCTGTTTGTGTGTTCACACACAGGACGCCAAACAACCCTGAACCATCCGCTGCTTGGAGGAATTTCGCGGGATCTTGCCCACAGGGGTGCTGCACTCGGCGGATCGTTTTCGAGTGGCTGCTGCACCGCACGTTGTGGTCTAAATTTTTGTTTCGAATTATGAATGGTGGTGGTCAGAGGCACTCTCTTTCACTATCTGTTTGTGTGTTCACACACTGGACGCCAAACAACCCTGAACCATCCGCTGCTTGGAGGAATTTCGCGAGACCTTGCCCACAAGGGTGCTGCACTCGGCGGATCGTTTTCGAGCGGCTGCTGCACCGCACGTTGTGGTCTAAATTTTTGTTTCGAATTATGAATGGTGGTGGTCAGAGACACTCTCTTTCACTATCTGTTTGTGTGTTCACACACTGGACGCCAAACAACCCTGAACCATCCGCTGCTCGGAGGAATTTCGCGAGACCTTGCCCACAAGGGTGCTGCACTCGGCGGAT
>NW_893103.1:0-751 GCF_000209065.1 Trypanosoma cruzi | reverse complement strand
TCAAGTTCCCAAAATATGAGGCCTGAAAATTCACACTGTACTGCTCGGTAACGTTGACAAAAGAAGAAATGTTTTGTTCGCTTTCACCACAGCCTTGGGGCCAAACAGAAACGTACGGTATCCACCTTTTTCGAATTGCTCAAACACAGTCTTCGGCGTCCACTGTTTTGCCGCCCACGTAACTTCTTTTTCCAAATTACTGACGTCCCCGTACGAGTTGTATTTTGCCAAAATGTTATAATACATGTCGTCATAACTTCTGCCATACACACCAATGGCAAGTGCAAGCATCGCGCCGTTCACGTCAACGAGGGAATGATAGTGGAATGATAAGACACGTGAATAATCATCAAGAGTTTCTCTCTCTTCTCCTGCAGCGGGCACGGTTACCTCCTCTGGTCTAAAGAGTTCAACCTCTTTCGACTCCATCTGCTCCCCCGCACCCCCGGAGGCGTCAACGCCGCGGCACAACAACACAAAGAGAAGGAGCAGCGCCGCGGAATTAAGCAAACGCCGGGACATTTGGGGTCGTTGTTGTTCACTCTCGCCTCCTTCCGCTGGATCCAGTCACACGGCAACGGTTGTGTGTGCGTCGGGTACCTTGACAGCAGCAACAAGTGAGTCTGTGTAAATGTGTAGAAGTGTTGTTGATGTGCAGTTCAGTGCCTTCAAAGTGCACAGTAGCAATTAGCTTTTGATCGCCTTCCTCCTTCGTGTGTGTGTGATGTGTGAAAGGTGAGGAAGGGTGCAA
>NW_893102.1:0-751 GCF_000209065.1 Trypanosoma cruzi | reverse complement strand
GAAAGAATAATTATGAAAATTACTTAAAGTTAAATTATTCTCTTTGTATGATTCCAAGATTATTAAACGAAGTGTATCAACCTTAAGTAGAGAAATAAAAAGAAATCCAAATGAATTTGGAGTTTATGAATTTAAATATGCTAGTTTAAAAACAAAAGAAAGATTTAGACATAAGTATTATTTTAAATTTGTGGATAACAAAAAATTCAAAAATTTTTCTAAGGTTTTTTTACAAAAATATGACAAAAAGTTTTTTGGCATAAAGTCAACATATAATTTTATAAAACTAAAACAAAGCACTGTTGTCCTTCTTTGAGAACAGTGTTTAATTGAATAAATACTAATAATTGAGTTATAAAAAAGTATCAAAAATTAAGACTATATTATAAAAAAGGTGGTAAAAGAACTGCATCTGTAATAAATCGGCTTGTAAAATCAGCTGATTATGTTTTTCCAATATGAACCCGACCTAAATCTATAGATTTAAGACTTGAGTTTGGACACTGAGAAGCAGATTTGGTTTTAGGAAAAAGAGCAAATGGATATAATAATGTTTTAACTTTAACCGAAAGAAAAACAAGAATTGGATTTGCAAGAATAATACAAAGCAAATCACCACATACAATTAATTCAGAACTAAAAAAGATTATAAAAGATAATGGATTACAAGTAAAAACAATAACAATAGACAACGGTATTGAATTTGAAAAAATAGGTATTTTAGCTAGATGAATGAACATAAAAATTTATA
>NW_893101.1:0-751 GCF_000209065.1 Trypanosoma cruzi | reverse complement strand
CGATCCGGCGAGTGCAGCACCCCTGTTGGCAAGATCTCGCGAAACTCCTCCAAGCAGCGGATAGTTCAGGGTTGTTTGGCGTCCAGTGTGTGAACACGCAAACAGACATTGAAAGAGAGTGTCTCTGACCACCACCATTCATAATTCGAAACAAAAATTTAGACCACAACGTGCGGTGCAGCATCCACTCGAAAACGATCCGCCGACTGCAGCACCCTTGTGGGCAAGATCTCGCGACATTCCTCCAAGCAGCGGATGGTTCAGGGTTGTTTGGCGTCCAGTGTGTGAACACGCAAACAGACATTGAAAGAGAGTGTCTCTGACCACCACCATTCATAATTCGAAACAAAAATTTAGACCACAACGTGCGGTGCAGCAGCCGCTCGAAAACGATCCGCCGACTGCAGCACCCATGTGGGCAAGATCTCGCGAAACTCCTCCAAGCAGCGGATAGTTCAGGGTTGTTTGGCGTCCAGTGTGTGAACACGCAAACAGACATTGAAAGAGAGTGTCTCTGACCACCACCATTCATAATTCAAAACAAAAATTTAGACCACAACGTGCGGTGCAGCAGCCGCTCGAAAACGATACGCCGAGTGCAGCACCCTTGTGGGCAAGATCTCGCGACATTCCTCCAAGCAGCGGATAGTTCAGGGTTGTTTGGCGTCCCAGTGTGTGAACACGCAAACAGACATGAAAGAGAGTGTCTCTGACCACCACCATTCATAATTCGAAACAAAAATTTAGACCA
>NW_893100.1:0-751 GCF_000209065.1 Trypanosoma cruzi | reverse complement strand
CAGCCTGTGCGTAGACCGTTCACTCAGCGCGAGTGCCGATGAACCGCTTGGTAGAAGTAGTGAGTTACATGGGGTTTCTCTGGCGTGTGCCACGACCTCTGTTGCTGGGGGCTGGGTGTGTAATGGCAGTGGTGGTAGACCATCGGTCTTACTTGAATTTATTCCCACGGATGATGCTAATGAGCCTGTACCACAGGACCCTGCGTCGATTCAGTCGGCCCTGGTGTCATCACAGCCGCGGGAACAACAAGAACGATGTCAACAGGGACAAGATGGACGTCATTGGAGTGTTCGTCATGATATTCGTCAACTGAGTTTAGGACGAGTATTAAATAAACGCTCCATTTCGTTAGATCCCGATGCGCTCGTGTCACACCACACGCTTCGCACGTTCCATAAGCAATTACTGGATGGCTGTGGGGTCTTATCCCCTCTCTCCTCCTACGGCAATGCCATTTACCACTACATAGTGAAGACGTTTGCGGTTCGCAATGGCTGTCGTCATAGCCCCTCCGATATTGAGGGTTTTGGCCGCACATTATGTAGCCTCTGTGGGGAGGTGAAGGCCGTCCTACAGAGGGAACCACGACATGGAAGTGTTGTTTCCCCATGTTATGTCTTTGGTGACCTACATGGTAACTTTTTGGATCTATTCTACTTTCTCGATAATCTTATTTCGTTTCAGGATCTGCGTTACACCCCGCACCGCTTTCTTTTTCTTGGTGACTACGTGGATCGCGGGGAGTTTAGT
>NW_893099.1:0-751 GCF_000209065.1 Trypanosoma cruzi | reverse complement strand
GTGGTTGGCTCATTGTTGTGATCGTAGTTGGTACCTTCGTGGTGTTTGTGGTTGGCTCCATTGTTGTGATCGTAGTTGGTACCTTCTTTGGTGATCGTGGTTGGCTCCATTGTTGTGATCGTAGTTGGTACCTTCGTGGTGATCGTGGTTGGCTCCATTGTTGTGATCGTAGTTGGTACCTTCGTGGTGATCGTGGTTGGCTCCATTGTTGTGATCGTAGTTGGCACCTTCGTGGTGATCGTGGTTGGCTCCATTGTTGTGATCGTAGTTGGTACCTTCGTGGTGATCGTGGTTGGCTCCATTGTTGTGATCGTAGTTGGTACCTTCGTGGTGATCGTGGTTGGCTCCATTGTTGTGATCGTAGTTGGTACCTTCGTGGTGATCGTGGTTGGCTCCATTGTTGTGATCGTGGTTGGCACCTTCGTGGTGGTCGTCGTTGGTGCCATTGTTGTCGTCGTGGTCGTGGTTGGCACCTTCGTGGTGGTCGTGGTTGGCACCTTCGTGGTGGTCGTCGTTGGTACCTTCGTGGTGATCGTGGTTGGCTCCATTGTTGTGATCGTAGTTGGTACCTTCGTGGTGATCGTGGTTGGCTCCATTGTTGTGATCGTAGTTGGTACCTTCGTGGTGATCGTGGTTGGCTCCATTGTTGTGATCGTAGTTGGTACCTTCGTGGTGATCGTGGTTGGCTCCATTGTTGTGATCGTAGTTGGTACCTTCGTGGTGATCGTGGTTGGCTCCATTGTTGTGATCG
>NW_893098.1:0-751 GCF_000209065.1 Trypanosoma cruzi | reverse complement strand
TTGAAGAGGGATGGACCTCTTGCTCTTTACAAAAGGTGTGCTAGCCCCCATGACCGGCGTGGGCGTCGTGTTCGCCTTCTACTTTGTTGCCTACGACAGCTGTGAGAAGTTCATTCGTTGGATGAAGGCCCTGGATGCCTCTAAGCCGCTGCAGATAACGGATGTAATGATATGCGGTGGCAGCACGGGAGTGTTGGGGTCTCTCGTACTTGGGCCCGCCGAGCTGCTTAAGATTCGTCAGCAGACAGCTCTTAACTCCGGCACGGACAGTTCTCTGCGCGGTGTTATCTCGTTCATCTATCGAAGGGAGGGTTTTCGTGGTTTCTTCCGCGGCACAGGAATGACAATGGTTCGTGATGTGCCAGGAAGCATGGCCTGGTTTGGCGCATATGAATACACAAAACTGCTCATCTGCAGCAATCCAAAGATACCATCCGTGTCGGAATCACTCTTTGCTGGTGGAATGGGGGGTATTGGCATGTGGTCCTTTGCGGTTCCACTGGATGTCATCAAGACCCGCGTGCAGGCCAGTCATGAGAAACTAACGCTGGTAGGTGCAGTGCGGGGCATCTTCAAGGAGCGTGGGCTCCGAGGTTTTTACCGGGGCCTCGGTCCTGCATTGCTGCGCGCTTTCCCTGCTAACGCTGCCTGTTTTGCCACGAAGGAGATGACTCAGCGTGCACTGAACAACCTAACGGGTTCCGCAACTGGAGTCCAGAAGAGCATAGATAAGAAATAACCAGCAAGAGAG
>NW_893097.1:0-751 GCF_000209065.1 Trypanosoma cruzi | reverse complement strand
CCTAGACCCCCTCCCGTCAGAATTGGTGCGGCCGAATCTCCGCCCCAAGGAACAGGTATTGATGAAACGGGCGCCTTGGCCTCTGGAAACAAAATCATCAGAGGAGCGGGCGCCGCATGCTCGAGGGGGCGCCCCACCCCGCCCCCGAAAAAGGCCGCCGCAATCGCAATGCCGTCACCAACCCACGTGCGTGGGATGGTTCTCCCGGCGCTGAGCCATGTGAATTGCAGGGTTCAGTGGGCGGTCCTCGGTGCCCGTGCTGCGTCTGGGGTCGGGCAGTTCTTCCAAACCGTTGGGGGGGGGGGGGCGACGGTTTCATGGTGCGCTGGTGCGGCGGTAATGGTTTTGGGAAGCCCACCACGACTCTAAACATTTCCTCGGTGTTTTTTGAGGGCCTCAGCAACCGCTGCGTTAACCGCTTCGCCGGTCAAAGGTTGCGGACCTCCTCCATGAACTGAAAAAAGCGCTGGACAATAAGCCATTGCACGGAATGACGTCTTCCCCCCACGCCCGGACCCACTTCATTGTTCTCGCCCCTTCTCCAAGCCTATCCTGCTTTCCTCGACGTCTGCGGGGGCGCTCCGCGACCTCAACTACACGGAAGTTCATTACAACACACAAACACACCTCCCCAAAGAGTAAAAAATGGGAACGCGCCCACAGACAACTCAAAAAAAAAAAAAAAAAAGCACAATATACGGAAAGATGCCCAATCTCTCAAATAAATACCGTCAAGCCAGCGCTTGTATGA
>NW_893096.1:0-751 GCF_000209065.1 Trypanosoma cruzi | reverse complement strand
GAGTGCAGCACCCGTGTGGGCAAGAGCTCGCGAAATTCCCTCAAGCAGCGGATAATTCAGGGTTGTTTGGTGTCCAGTGTGTGAACACGCAAACAGATAGTAACAGAGAGTGCCTCTGACCCCCATCATTCATAATTGGAAACAAAAATTTAGACCACGACGTGTGATGTAGCAGCCGCTCGAAAACGATCAGCCGAGTGCAGTACCCGTGTGGGCAAGAGCTCGCGAAATTCCTCCAAGCAGCGGATAATTCAGGGTTGTTTGGTGTCCAGTGTGTGAACACGCAAACAGATATTGACAGAGAGTACCTCTGACCCCCACCATTCATAATTGAAAACAAAAATTTAGACCACGACGTGTGATGCAGCAGCCGCTCGAAAACGATCAGCCGAGTGCAGCACCCGTGTGGGCAAGAGCTCGCGAAATTCCTCCAAGCAGCGGATAATTCAGGGTTGTTTGGTGTCCAGTGTGTGAACACGCAAACAGATATTGACAGAGAGTACCTCTGACCCCCACCATTCATAATTGAAAACAAAAATTTAGACCACGACGTGTGATGCAGCAGCCGCTCGAAAACGATCAGCCGAGTGCAGCACCCGTGTGGGCAAGAGCTCGCGAAATTCCTCCAAGCAGCGGATAATTCAGGGTTGTTTGGTGTCCAGTGTGTGAACACGCAAACAGATATTGACAGAGAGTACCTCTGACCCCCACCATTCATAATTGAAAACAAAAATTTAGACCACGACGTGTG
>NW_893095.1:0-751 GCF_000209065.1 Trypanosoma cruzi | reverse complement strand
AAAACAAATTCCTGCAAGGCACTTCAGGGCTCCACAGCAACGCCACCAACAGGAGCGTGCATCCCTCTGCTTGCAGCAGTGCGCGCCTCTTTGCTCCGGGCCTCTCGGAGCGTTGAGCACCTCCCCGACCATCTCGCGCTCACAAAACAAGCCTCACGCCGATGCCATTCATTTTCTCCGCAAATGGTGTTGCCGCGCTGAATCATGTGCAAATAATCCACAACACGTCACCCAAAGTTTATTTCCATCGTCAGATAAGAAAAAGACAAAAATGCATTGAAAACCCAACATAAATACCACTCCGCCCTACTCACTGCGCATTGCTCCGCACAGGATCGTTGTTACTCGCCCTCCGCTCTTCGCCCATCCCATTCCTGCCTGCCAGGACGGACATCACAGTCGCAATCCCTCCCAAGAAAGAATTTACCACATGCTGGCACGGGCCACATTTTCCCTTTGCATCCCGGTCTCCCGCCCACAGGAGGGCAAACAGGGAGACTGCGTGCATGTGCGTGTGGATGGCAATGTAAAAAACTCATGGAATTCAAAGAAATACGGCACGCAGGGCAACCCCGCCCACGGATTGGAGAGTCCACTCGTACACCGCAGCAGGAAGAACAAACGTCCTCTCGTTGCTTTTCTGAGAGGCCGATTCATTACCATCACGCCGCCTCAACAGCGTGTACCGGCGAGCGGAGGAGGTGACTGCTCAATCGCACCTCGTTTAAAAGGCGCTCACAACGTCTCCCTG
>NW_893094.1:0-751 GCF_000209065.1 Trypanosoma cruzi | reverse complement strand
TTTTTGGCGAGGGTCTCACCCTTGAAAAGAGAACATGGTCTTTCCCGGATTGTCTTCAGCTGATTGATGGAAAACGCGTGGATCATTTCGAAAAGGGCGGGATATCATTTTCCGACAATAAAAATGCCGTTCTTCTTCATGCTGAAAAGGTGGCTGTTCTTGAAAATGGCGAACGCATTCATATTCTCACAACTTTGCAACCCGGTACCCTCGCACAAAATGTGACGTTTCAAACAGTTTTTCATGTCAAGAATTACCTATCCTATAATATATCGTTTCGTTCAATGCGTCAGGGGAGTGAGGTTGCCATGATCCGCCCAGGGGAGCTCTCTTGCATTCCTCTTAGTTGCCTCGACTCCACAGACGTCGTCACACGTCTGGCGTCGATTGAAGACAATAATGAGTCACGTGATGAGCTGCTCTGGGAGGAATCACCGCGTAAACTTCTTGAAGTGGCACTTGCACGTGGCGAAGACTCCATTGGGCGTCTCAAGGAGTTTTTGTTTGCAGAATCTTCGGCGTATGTTGATGTAACGTATCATTTAAAGGGTTGTCTGCTTACCATGCTTTTTGCTCCAGCTCGACCAGGCATTCATAACGGCACGCGATTCCCTATAAGAGTGCTTCTGTACATCCGTGACGATTTTGTTGAAGAGGCAGTTGTGGATCCCGACAATACGTTTGTGACACTCCGGCACGATCCGTTTGGTACTCCCTTGGCTTATCTTTTTGAATGCATCGTCTATGACAA
>NW_893093.1:0-751 GCF_000209065.1 Trypanosoma cruzi | reverse complement strand
GGCAGCACGGACGCCTCGCAGGAACTTCTTGCAAATCTCCCTTCGCAGGTCCGCAGGAAAACGCAGCGGAATAAAAAGAGAGCGCAACGACGCAAAAAAAATAATCCTCCTAACCAACCAGGTGGCAGGCTGCCCTCGCGCAAGTGGACAAAACACAACTTCACTCCGGTCTTGTAGTGGTGGTCGTCTCGCAACCTTTTTTTCCTTCTCGTCGCAGTGCACATCCCCTCCCACAAATCATTTGTTCGGGCCATGCTCCTGCAGCCAAACATCGCGCTGCTGGATCCCGCAGCGGAGTCCTCGGCACAGAAGTGAGGGAGGAGGGACCGCAGAAGGTGCGAGCAAATCCAAATTCGGTGACGGTCGCTGCAGTGAAGATTGACGTCCAACGCGGTGTCCCTTTTCTAGGCCCGGTCCTCACCGTGCCATGCTCCCAGCGTGCGGTGCGCCGGCCGCTCCGAACATCCACACGTGCTTGCGTCTCACCGTCGCTCCCAGCCCCGTTCGTTGGTTGCATCAGGGATGCCGCCATCCGGAGACGGGCATAAGGACGTTGCATCCAACAAAACCCTCAGAGGCACCCGGTGGGCCAGCGACAACCATCACTGCGGGATGTGCGGCCCTTCCGCCACTCACCTCAAATCGCACTTCTACGCCTCCTCGAGCAGCAGCAGCAGCATAAATACACCGGTCCACTAGGGGCCGTCACCAGCCATTGCAGGGAGACCACTGTGCCTCAGTGCTATGAAAC
>NW_893092.1:0-751 GCF_000209065.1 Trypanosoma cruzi | reverse complement strand
GTCTTTTTCGTTTTCCAGGGGACAACGCAAATGTGCTCGATTGTTTGAAGATCGACATTAATACTTTACGTGAAAAGGAGTCGCGCGACCGCATTTTTTTAGCTCAGTCGCAAACACGCTCACAATGTCATCCGGGGACGCGGGTTCGATTCCCGCAGAAGCCTAAGTTTTTTCCATTTTTTTTTTTTTTGAATTCTTGTTTCATATTGCTTTTTAAACTTCTGGTTTGCAGGACGGTGTGCGAGTTCTGCAATCGCACTGATTCCATCTGTTTCGTGGTTTGTGCGGCTGCGGCTGCGGTGGTGGCCGCGTGAGAGTGAGTGTGAGAGAGCCATGCACCGCCCGCATACACACACTTCCTTCTCTCTCTGTGTGTGTGTCCCCTTGCATGGACTCTCGTCGTCGCCTCACCCCACGAAGCACACACAATAATGTGCCCATTGTATATATGCATGCACACCCATGCAGGCCCGTTGGTGCTCTCTTTTGCACGACACGCACCGCTGCCGTCCTGCCTGGCTGCATGGGCGGAGCACCGTAACTGTTTCTGTTTTGTTTTCATTGCATTGAGTGGGCGACCTCTCTCTCTCTCCCTGTGTGTTTGTTTTGCTTTACGGGAGCAATGAGAGTGTGTGTGCGCTGGTAGTCCCACGCTTCGGCTTTTTGTTTTGTTTTTCTTTTTGATTTTGTGGTTGAGGGCACCCATTCCGCGGCTGCGTGTGTGTGTGTGTGATGATATGAGTAATTTGCG
>NW_893091.1:0-750 GCF_000209065.1 Trypanosoma cruzi | reverse complement strand
CCTTCCGCGATGGTCAGCCCTTGCCGCGCCTCCAAATTATGGGCAGGAGCACTTGAACCCAAAATTTGGTACTTGACACGCCCGGCGGTTCGCCAAGTGCCCCGCATGGGTCGTATCCTCCCAGTGCTTGGCGATCTTTGCTGAAACCAATCGTAAACACGTCATGGTTGCAGCGACGGTTACCACCGCTTCCAACGGCCTGTTTTCATCAAAGAAGGTGAACCCCATCCAATCCGCCACCTCCCACCAATCCGCACAGGCAGCGCACCGCGCCATCGATGCTCCATCCGATGCTTCAAGTTGCCCGACGCAATCGTCGGGAAGGGCGATGGAGCTTATCCGCCAACGACGCTCGACTGTGGTACGACGAATTACCGACATCCCCGCTTTGGACAAGCTACATGAGGGGAGCGAACGAGGCGACTCGAGAGATGTGTGCGCCGTCAACGTGGAAGCAGAGAACGTCCCTAGCGGGGCAATTCACAACTTTATGCCGCACGCACGAACAGCCGATGAACGAGGAGAGCTGTGCGGTATTTTTGATGGCAATCGAAGTGGCGCCATCGACCCGACTGCGCCACGCCAGGATGCTGCGGTCCATGTTGGAAATGGATCGAACCCCGCTGGACATGGCGATTCTGGGGTTGCAAAAAATCGCGGCGCGATCGGAGACGAAGCAGGCGCGCCCCTCGACAAAGAAAGGGACCGAGGAATGTATCCGCAGCCGGGCCGATTGGAAGCAGTGTGTTG
>NW_893090.1:0-750 GCF_000209065.1 Trypanosoma cruzi | reverse complement strand
AAAAGAGAGCACCACCGGGCCTGCATGGGTGTGCATGCATATATACAATGGGCACATTATTGTGTGTGCTTCGTGGGTGAGGCGACGACGAGAGTCCATGCAAGGGGACACACACACAGAGAGAGAAGGAAGTGTGTGTATGCGGGCGGTGCATGGCTCTCTCACACTCACTCTCACGCGGCCACCACCGCAGCCGCAGCCGCACAAACCACGAAACAGATGGAATCAGTGCGATTGCAGAACTCGCACACCGTCCTGCAAACCAGAAGTTTAAAAAGCAATATGAAACAAGAATTCAAAAAAAAAAAAAATGGAAAAAACTTAGGCTTCTGCGGGAATCGAACCCGCGTCCCCGGATGACATTGTGAGCGTGTTTGCCACTGAGCTAAAAAAATGCGGTCGCGCGACTCCTTTTCACGTAAAGTATTAATGTCGATCTTCGAACAATCGAGCACATTTGCGTTGTCCCCTGGAAAACGAAAAAGACGTGTTTAGGATGCGCAGCCGCAGCGTGGTTACTACTGTAAGTCGTCATATATCTAACGCCCGAGGCCACCGCTGCAGCTTGGATAATTCGACACGTCGTGCTGTATCTAACGTCCGGGGCAGCCGCTGCAACTTGGATAATTCGACACGTCGTCCCGTATCTAACGTCCGGGGCAGCCGCTGCAACTTGGATAATTCGACACGTCGTCCCGTATCTAGCGTCCGGGGCCACCGCCCTACCATTTTTTATTTCTTGCGGCGGCC
>NW_893089.1:0-750 GCF_000209065.1 Trypanosoma cruzi | reverse complement strand
GAACTAAAAAAAAGAAAAAGGAAGGGGATATGGGGATGGGGGGTGAAACGAAAAGAAGGGAAAAACAAAAAGCAAAAAAAAACAAAAAAACAAAAAAAAATGTTTTTTTTTTTCTTTTCTTTTCTTTTCTTTTTTTTTTTTTTTTTGTTTTTTATACCCAAATGTTATTTGTTTGACTGTTTTCCAGTTTTATTCATTTATTTATTTCTCTTCTTTTTTTTTCTCTCCATCTCTCTCTCTCTCTCTGTTGCTTATTTATTTATGCGTATGCACGTGTTTACATGTATTTGTGTGTGTTTGTGTGTGTGTGTGGCTGCACTGCCTTCGTTTTATTTTATTTTTCTTTTCCGCTTTGCGCCTTCTTTTTTTTCTCCGCATGGCTTCACCCCCCCCGTACCCCTCCCCACACATGTGTGGGACGGCACACCCGAAAAGACAGAAAACACAAAACAAAAACAGGCTTAGTTGTAAAAAAAAAAAAAAAAAAAAAAAAAAAGAAAAGAAAAGAAAGGGAGAAAAGAAAAAAAAGAAATATTAAAAGGAAAGGATGAAAAATCATTCGCAAACTGCCCCGTATGGAGACGATGAAGGGGCCGGGAATATATTTTTCCCTGTCTTGGTGACAGACCGGAACTCCTTTTCAAAAGCGCATCGCAATGAAACGTCCCTCATGTCGTGCTGCAGCAGAGAACGGATCATGGAAATGGCACGAAGCACCAAAAACATTGACGGGGTGTTGCATGACTTTGA
>NW_893088.1:0-750 GCF_000209065.1 Trypanosoma cruzi | reverse complement strand
GACACGCACCGCTGCCGTCCTGCCTGGCTGCATGGACGGAGCACCGTAACTGTTTCTGTTTTGTTTTTATTGCATTGAGTGGGCGACCTCTCTCTCTCTCCCTCTGTGTGTGTGTTTTGCTTTACGGGAGTAATGAGAGTGTGTGCGCTGGTCGTCCCACGCCTCGGCTTCCCGTCACGTGTGTGTTTTGAATCTCTGCTTGTGTTGTGGTTGAATGGGCGTATTTTCATTAACCATCATTTGTTTCCTTGTGTGGTGACGTTTGCGTCTCATTTTTCTTTTCAACCAATCAGTCTTTGTTGCCTCAGCAAGCCAAGAAATACTTTTCCAACGGTCACGCCGATGGTTCAGTGGCTCCTCGCCTCACCGTGCCCTGCAGCGCTGCCATTGCTGCTCATGATGTTGACTTTGATGTGTTGTTCCAGCGGGTGCTTTGCTGCCAGCCTGACGTACCATTGCTCCTTTGACGATGCGATGCGTGTCGACAGGACGAAATCGATGCCGGTGGTGATGAAAAACGTGCCTTTGGTAACGGGAAGTGCGTCGCAGACATACACCGTCATCGGGGGGAATGGATGGGCACCCATCCGCATCAATGTGTCGACAAGGGACCTGGATGATACCAAGAAGTATTGCAGCTCAGATTATTCTTATGTGAAAAATCCATTGACAGGATATTACGATTGTCGGGACGATGCTCTTTCCAGTAATAAGAGGAAAATCCTCATCGACAATGTTGTCCCTGCAGCT
>NW_893087.1:0-750 GCF_000209065.1 Trypanosoma cruzi | reverse complement strand
TGCGGGCGTGCGCGTCCCTGGCCCGCAAAACCGCGCAGCGAGAGCAGGGGGCCAAAGAAGGAAAAAAAGAAAAAGAAAAAAAAGGAAAGATGGGGGTGTAAAGCAAAGCACTTCAGTGTGAGCTGAGTCGGGAATTGCGTCCTCACGCGTTTTCGTCGTCAGACTGACAGGAAACTGTGGAATTTCATCACGCGTCGCAGCCGCATCTCTCACCCGTGCGCGTCCTCTTTGGTTTTGTTTTTTCCCATCGTTTCCCGAACTGGGGAGGGAGCCTCGACGCGCGCACCGTCACCGCAAACTCTCGCGCAACCGGGCAGTGGCGCCACGCGCGGCACCGACAGCGCGCCACCGGCCCAAGGGTCGCTGCGCTTCACGACCGGCATGTCTCTTTCTCGGGGCGCCGATGCACCCAAGCGCCCAGCGTCACGGAGCGGTGGGTCTCAAGACGCGCCTTTCCTGGCCATGCGAGGGGAGGCGCGGGGGCCAGCCGGCGAGGTTGCGGCGGGCGGGGCGGCTGTCAGACCTGTTGAGTTTGTTTTTGGCCATCACGCAAGCGCGTTCACGGGGCCACGCGCCCTCGCGCACAAGAGTTGGTTGCTTCCATCAGCAGCGGCGTGCGCCCACCACAACCCACCTCCGGGCAATTCGGCCCTCTCTTTCTCTTTCTCTCTCTTGCGCTTTCGGGCGGGCCCGCCACCAACCGTTTGCACAGGCAGGGCGCCAGACAGGGCAGGATGTTACGCGCGCGCC
>NW_893086.1:0-750 GCF_000209065.1 Trypanosoma cruzi | reverse complement strand
GAGACGCATGGCGAAAACAACAACAAGGAAGACCGCTCAAACTCATGACTGCACTGCAGCCCAAGCAGCGGCAGTCCACACAAGATTTTATTTAAAAAAAAACGTTCCCCTTTCGTCTTATACAAACCCCCCCCCCACAAAATAATTATAAATAAAAAAGAAATCGTCCAATACTGCTCCACACAAATTTTAAAATCGCCTGGCTGCCGTGTGGCCACACCAAACTGTCCGTATATATTTTGCCCGGAAAAGAAAATTGAAAAGATGGTTGCGTGTGTTTCAACCGTCCGACCCTCCATGTGTCCGCACATCGTTTATATTTCATGGGGTCGTCTGCGTGTTGCTGCTCCCCTCAGCCCTCTCATCGGCGTGCGAGTGCGGCCCGCAGAGCACAGTCACTCGTGTGTGTGGGGACTGAGAGAAGCACGCAGACATGACGGCAGTCGCGTCACTCCATCGGGAGAGTGAGCGCAGCAAAAAAAAAAAAATCATCAGGAGGGAGAGAAATGCTGACGGGAGAGCCAGCGCGTGAAATGAACACGAAAAGCAAAAAAAGAAAAACACGGCGGCAGGGTGTGGCTGTGTGTGTGGCGCTGCGGGTGTCTGCCAGCCCTGACCGCAAACAAAACAAAACAAGAGGGAAGAAATGTGTGCTCCGCCCCACAGGCCCTCGCCGCACGCCCACACGTCACGGCTCCCTCAGCGCGCCGTTCGTCGCGGCCCCTCCTCATGCGTGCAGCAGGCCTTCCA
>NW_893085.1:0-750 GCF_000209065.1 Trypanosoma cruzi | reverse complement strand
CTGCTTTTGCCGAAGGTCTCATAAATGTCAAACCCCCCCCTACCGAATCAACTAAGCCGTCTTCTGATGTTGTTGCGGAGTACATCGACTCTGCGTGGGAATGGCCCACTCTTGTTGAAGAGGTCAAAAAGGAAGGATGGAGGGCACGCACCGTGCTTGGTGAAGCGGAGGGAAAGGGGAGCTTGGATGTTGTGCGCCACCCCACAACAACCATGAAGGGCAATAAGGTGTTTCTTCTTGTGGGAAGCACTGCCTTGTCCTATGTAAATGGGAGTTGGGAAGAGGGCAGCTTGGAACTAAAACTGGTTGTTGGTGACGTCACGAAGCCCACGGGCGGCGAGCCAAGAGAATGGATCAAATGGGGCGAAGTTCAATCGCCGGTGCAGCGGACTACTTCTGCTTCTCACGAAGGTAACTTGACGGATTATATTGCTTCTGGTGGCTCAGGTGTTCTGATGGAGGATGGCACCATTGTGTTTTCTCTGATGGCGATGAATAAAGAAAATGAAGTTGACGTTTACTCCATGATTATTTACTCGAAGAACAACGGCAGTACCTGGTCACTCTCTAAGGGCATGTCCCCTGCGAAATGCGGTGCACCCCGCATCACCGAGTGGGAGGGATCACTTTTCTCATGATTGTTGATTGCGAAGAAGGCCAGAGGGTGTACGAGTCGCGTGACATGGGGACAACGTGGACGGAGGCCATCGGGACACTTCCAGGCTTGTGGGTCAAACTCCCAATCGGAAG
>NW_893084.1:0-750 GCF_000209065.1 Trypanosoma cruzi | reverse complement strand
ACCTTCGGGCGCCGCGGTGGGCGTGTCTTTTGTTACCGCTGCATACCGCCACAAACTCAACCATGCTGCCGAACCAGTCTTTACCTTCGTGTCAAGACTTTCGGACCATTGGAGGAGCGTAGTTCTTCCATCGCCAAATTTAACAGTGCAAGCACAACTTCCTCCATAAGCCCATTATCGCATCCTTCGTCCGACAACAGGCCTTTTAGAAACAAACTAAACGGCATCTGTGAAAGATGAAGCGGTCTGGGCAGCGATGTAATCATGACCCAAATAAAGAGGGCCCTTTCGTAGTCTTCAGGCGGTTCCAGCGGCAATTTGCTATAGCGCACGTAACCGGTTTGAATGGGGTTTTTAATACTCATGTCCTCCACGAGGCTCGTCGGGTCCAATTCACCCAGGTGGGCACGTAGTAGCTTTCGCTCCTCCTCTCTCTTTGCTTGTAATTCTTCCTTAGCCTTTGCCCGCTCAAGAGCCTTTGCACGTTGCTCCTCCCGCTTTGCTCGCGCGGCTTCGCGTGCCTTGGCCTTGGCTTTAATTGCCTGGTTGGATGGACCTTCAAAAGGCAACGTGGTGAATCCCTCAATGCGGTTAACTTCTGTCATGCAGGCGTGTGCAATGGGGTGAAGTAAATCCTCATCCAATTCATAGCGGCATTCCTCATCGGTTTTAAACCGATAAGAAGCATTTTGAATCGCCCGCAAAATGCCATCCAGTGTCACTTCCAAAAACGGCTCAGGCGATAACTCG
>NW_893083.1:0-750 GCF_000209065.1 Trypanosoma cruzi | reverse complement strand
TGGTGGGAGTCAGAGGCACTCTCTGTCATATCTGTTTGCGTGTTCACACACTGGGACACCAAACAACCCTGAACTATCCGCTGCTTGGAGGAATTTCGCGAGCTCTTGCCCACACGGGTGCTGCACTCGGCTGATCGATTTCGAGCGGCCGCTGCATCACACGTTGTGGTCCAAATTTTTGTTTCCGATTGTGAATGGTGGGAGTCAGAGGCACTCTCTGTCACTATCTGTTTGCGTGTTCACACACTGGACACCAAACAACCCTGAACTATCCGCTGCTTGGAGGAATTTCGCGAGCTCTTGCCCAGAAGGGTGCTGCACTCGGCTGATCGATTTCGAGCGGCTGCTGCATCACACGTTGTGGTCCAAATTTTTGTTTCCGATTGTGAATGGTGGGAGTCAGAGGCACTCTCTGTCAATATCTGTTTGCGTGTTCACACACTGGACACCAAACAACCCTGAATTATCCGCTGCTTGGAGGAATTTCGCGAGCTCTTGCCCACACGGGTGCTGCACTCGGCTGATCGATTTCGAGCGGCTGCTGCATCACACGTTGTGGTCCAAATTTTTGTTTCCGATTGTGAATGGTGGGAGTCAGAGGCACTCTCCGTCAATATCTGTTTGCGTGTTCACACACTGGACACCAACAACCCTGAACTATCCGCTGCTTGGAGGAATTTCGCGAGCTCTTGCCCACACGGGTGCTGCACTCGGCTGATCGATTTCGAGCGGCTGCTGCAGCACACGTTG
>NW_893082.1:0-750 GCF_000209065.1 Trypanosoma cruzi | reverse complement strand
CAGACATTGAAAGAGAGTGTCTCTGACCACCACCATTCATAATTCGAAACAAAAATTTAGACCACAACGTGCGGTGCAGCAGCCGCTCGAAAACGATCCGCCGAGTGCAGCACCCATGTGGGCAAGATCTCGCGAAACTCCTCCAAGCAGCGGATAGTTCAGGGTTGTTTGGCGTCCAGTGTGTGAACACGCAAACAGACATTGAAAGAGAGTGTCTCTGACCACCACCATTCATAATTCGAAACAAAAATTTAGACCACAACGTGCGGTGCAGCAGCCACTCGAAAACGATCCGCCGACTGCAGCACCCATGAGGGCAAGATCTCGCGAAATTCCTCCAAGCAGCGGATAGTTCAGGGTTGTTTGGCGTCCAGTGTGTGAACACGCAAACAGACATTGACAGAGAGTGTCTCTGACCACCACCATTCATAATTCGAAACAAAAATTTAGACCACAACGTGCGGTGCAGCGGCCACTCGAAAACGATCCGCCGAGTGCAGCACCCATGTGGGCAAGATCTCGCGAAATTCCTCCAAGCAGCGGATAGTTCAGGGTTGTTTGGCGTCCAGTGTGTGAACACGCAAACAGACATTGACAGAGAGTGTCTCTGACCACCACCATTCATAATTCGAAACAGAAATTTAGACCACAGCGTGTGGTGCAGCAGCCACTCGAAAACGATTATCCGACTGCAGCACCCTTGTGGGCAAGGTCTCGCGACATTCCTCCAAGCAGCGGATAGTTCAGGGT
>NW_893081.1:0-750 GCF_000209065.1 Trypanosoma cruzi | reverse complement strand
AACAACCCTGAACTATCCGCTGCTTGGAGGAATTTCGCGAGCTCCTGCCCACAAGGGTGCTGCAGTCGGCGGATCGTTTTCGAGCGGCTGCTGCACCACACGCTGTGGTCTAAATTTTTGTTTTGAATTATGAATGGCGGGAGTCAGAGACACTCTCTTTCAATGTATGTTTGCGTGTGCACACACTGGACACCAAACAACCCTGAACTATCCGCTGCTTGGAGGAATTTCGCGAGCTCCTGCCCACAAGGGTGCTGCACTCGGCGGATCGTTTTCGAGTGGCTGCTGCACCACACGCTGTGGTCTAAATTTTTGTTTTGAATTATGAATGGCGGGAGTCAGAGGCACTCTCTTTCAATGTATGTTTGCGTGTGCACACACTGGACACCAAACAACCCTGAACTATCCGCTGCTTGGAGGAATTTCGCGAGCTCCTGCCCACAAGGGTGCTGCACTCGGCGGATCGTTTTCGAGCGGCTGCTGCACCACACGTTGTGGTCTATGTTTTTGTTTCGAATTATGAATGGCGGGAGTCAGAGGCACTCTCTTTCAATGTATGTTTGCGTGTGCACACACTGGACACCAAACAACCCTGAACTATCCGCTGCTTGGAAGAATTTCGCGAGCTCCTGCCCACAATGGTGCTGCACTCGGCGGATCGTTTTCGAGTGGCTGCTGCACCACACGCTGTGGTCTAAATTTTTGGTTTGAATTATGAATGGCGGGAGTCAGAGACACTCTCTTTCAATG
>NW_893080.1:0-750 GCF_000209065.1 Trypanosoma cruzi | reverse complement strand
AA
The DNA here is from genome assembly GCF_000209065.1 of Trypanosoma cruzi. NCBI lineage: Eukaryota > Euglenozoa > Kinetoplastea > Trypanosomatida > Trypanosomatidae > Trypanosoma > Trypanosoma cruzi. The sequence continues at coordinate 748 of NW_893080.1, read as the reverse complement.
TTTTTGTTTCGAATTATGAATGGTGGTGGTCAGAGACACTCTCTTTCAAATGTCTGTTTGCGTGTTCACACACTGGACGCCAAACAACCCTGAACTATCCGCTGCTTGGAGGAATTTCGCGAGATCTTGCCCACAGGGGTGCTGCAGTCGGCGGATCGTTTTCGAGTAGCTGCTGCACCACACGCTGTGGTCTAAATTTTTGTTTCGAATTATGAATGGTGGTGGTCAGAGACACTCTCTTTCAATGTCTGTTTGCGTGTTCACACACTGGACGCCAAACAACCCGGAACTATCCGCTGCTTGGAGGAATTTCGCGAGATCTTGCCCACAGGGGTGCTGCACTCGGCGGATCGTTTTCGAGTGGCTGCTGCACCACACGCTGTGGTCCAAATTTTTGTTTCGAATTATGAATGGTGGTGGTCAGAGACACTCTCTTTCAATGTCTGTTTGCGTGTTCACACACTGGACGCCAAACAACCCTGAACTATCCGCTGCTTGGAGGAATTTCGCGAGATCTTGCCCACAGGGGTGCTGCAGTCGGCGGATCGTTTTCGAGTAGCTGCTGCACCACACGCTGTGGTCTAAATTTTTGTTTCGAATTATGAATGGTGGTGGTCAGAGACACTCTCTTTCAATGTCTGTTTGCGTGTTCACACACTGGACGCCAAACAACCCGGAACTATCCGCTGCTTGGAGGAATTTCGCGAGCTCTTGCCCACAGGGGAGCGCACTCGGCGGATCGTTTTCG
>NW_893079.1:0-750 GCF_000209065.1 Trypanosoma cruzi | reverse complement strand
GCGGGGGCTGCTTTCGCCCGCCCCGGGCCACGGCCGGTGGTGCTGCCTCGTCCCAACAGCCCTCATCGTTAACCGCAGGAGCAGGGGGAGGTGTGGAGTCGAAGAAGGGGGTTCATGAGGGAACGGTGGAGGGTCTGCACATTTTGGTTGAGGAAAAGATTAGTGCGCATCTGAACCGTGACGGGGAGGGCGGTGCGGTGGATGTTCGCGGTGAATTATCCGTCCTTGTCTCCGACCCACAGTTGGCAACCGTGCGGCTTATACTTTCGCCTATGAGCAGCAAGTTCTCCTTCCGTGCCCACACGAAGGTGAACAAGGAAATGTTTGCAGAAGATCATGTGCTCTCCATGCGTGAAAACAAGCCATTACCCGTGCAGCAAATGGTAACAATTTTGCGTTGGTGTCTCATCAATTCGGATAACGCCCGTCCGCCCATCACATTGTCGTGTTGGCCAAGTGCAGGGAGTATCACAGTCGAGTACGAATTGGACAGGGCCAATGACGCCATTGATGCCCTCCGCGACGTTCGTATCGCCTTCCCATTGCATGGTACCAGGGCCCAGGAGGTCACACCATCTGTGGGCACCTGGGACATCGTCAATGGCTGCGTCGTCTGGTCTATTCCGCTACTGGACGCCCAAAATCATCCAAATGGTAATGTGGAGATTGAACTCGCAGATGGAGGCGATGGTGCCGCTAGCGGAAGTGAGGTGTTTTTCCCCCGTGGATGTCAGCTTCACCTCATGCAGG
>NW_893078.1:0-750 GCF_000209065.1 Trypanosoma cruzi | reverse complement strand
GGAAGAGCAAGAGGATGTGGACCGCGCCATGTTGATCCCGACCACTTCCGCTCGACGACTCAGGACGCGTACAGGCCCGTTGATCCCTCGGCGTACAAGCGTGCCTTGCCGCAGGAAGAGCAAGAGGATGTGGGACCGCGCCATGTTGATCCCGACCACTTCCGCTCGACGACTCAGGACGCGTACAGGCCCGTTGATCCCTCGGCGTACAAGCGCGCCTTGCCGCTGGAAGAGCAAGAGGATGTGGGACCGCGCCATGTTGATCCCGACCACTTCCGCTCGACGACTCAGGACGCGTACAGGCCCGTTGATCCCTCGGCGTACAAGCGCGCCTTGCCGCTGGAAGAGCAAGAGGATGTGGGACCGCGCCATGTTGATCCCGACCACTTCCGCTCGACGACTCAGGATGCGTACAGGCCCGTTGATCCCTCGGCGTACAAGCGTGCCTTGCCGCAGGAAGAGGAAGAGGATGTGGGACCGCGCCACGTTGATCCCGACCACTTCCGCTCGACGACTCAGGACGCGTACAGGCCCGTTGATCCCTCGGCGTACAAGCGTGCCTTGCCGCAGGAAGAGCAAGAGGATGTGGGACCGCGCCATGTTGATCCCGACCACTTCCGCTCGACGACTCAGGACGCGTACAGGCCCGTTGATCCCTCGGCGTACAAGCGCGCCTTGCCGCAGGAAGAGCAAGAGGATGTGGGACCGCGCCATGTTGATCCCGACCACTTCCGCTCGACGACTCAGGAC
>NW_893077.1:0-750 GCF_000209065.1 Trypanosoma cruzi | reverse complement strand
GCTGCGTTTCCACCCGTCCCCTTCTCGCCAGGACCCGTATACGATGGCAATTTTGATGCCGCCACGGCAATTCATTTTTCATCGCCTTTTGCGTACCGTGAAGGACGCTGTTTTGTGGCAAATCCCACTTTAAATGGTGTCTATGGAAACAGTACGCAGACATTGGGTTCATTTGATCCCATGATGGGTGGTTCATATGTCGCGTGTTACAGATCGGTAAATTGCAGTGTGGAAGATGTGGGGCTACCATTTCTAGTCAGTGGATACAACCCTGCTTCGTTTACTATCGCCCCGCCACAGCCACGTCGTGGACAATTATTACACGTGACGTTTTTCCGAAACACGCGAGACAGAGATGCCCTCCCGCTGACACCCGGTGGTGACCGTGCTGTGGCCCAGGTGAATCTCTTTTCCTGTTGGAATCTTCCCGATAATGCTGGAGAGGTTGTTGGTGGTACAGCAGAGATTACCAATATTTGGGTTTTCTTCGCCGCGCAGAATCCTGCTAGCCGAGGTGCTTCCCAAGTTCGTGTCTGTTACCGATTAGAGGATGGATCATGGAGCGAGGTACCAGGGAATGTTTTTTTGCTCCAGCCAGCGAACCCATTTAGCTTCACTGTGTCGAATGGGCCTGCGAGGGTGCAGCAGCTGAATCAAATTTTATTCAGAGGAAGTTCACTTGGTGCAATGGATCGCGTGAAGATCATTAGAAGGTCTGAATTGTGTACAGATGCATCCGTCCCACCGAGT
>NW_893076.1:0-750 GCF_000209065.1 Trypanosoma cruzi | reverse complement strand
CTCACCCCACGAAGCACACACAATAATGTGCCCATTGTATATATGCATGCACACCCATGCAGGCCCGTTGGTGCTCTCTTTTGCACGACACGCACCGCTGCCGTCCTGCCTGGGTGCATGGGCGGAGCACCGTAACTGTTTCTGTTTTGTTTTCATTGCATTGAGTGGGCGACCCTTCTCTCTCTCTCCCTGTGTGTGTGTTTTGCTTTACGGGAGCAATGAGAGTGTGTGTGCGCTGGTAGTCCCACGCTTCGGCTTTTTGTTTTGTTTTTCTTTTTGATTTTGTGGTTGAGTGCACCCATTCCGCGGCTGCGTGTGTGTGTGTGTGATGATATGAGTAATTTGCGTGTGTGCTATCTGCCTCTCTCTGCCGTTGCTTTCTTCAGACTCTCTTGTGGCGCACAGCTGCTCTGCAAGTATAGGCGCTGACAAACACACACACACATGCACACACATGCCGTGCTTAAAACGCTGAGAATGCACGCACGCACAGGATTGTGGCTGCCGAGGCCCTCGCGAGGGGGAAAAAACCTGCATTTTTTTTTTTTTGACATGTTGCTCGGTGTGTGCTGACGCGTGACGAATAACAACACGCCCCAATAAGCAGAAAAGAAGTAAAACAAAATGGCGCTGAGCGGCACACCGGTAAGCCAAAAATACGCAATCACCAATAAAAAAGCCGGCGATCACCCAGCAGGCACATCAAGCGTCCTCAAAACCAACCTGGAACAGACAAAAAAAAAGAGGCAA
>NW_893075.1:0-750 GCF_000209065.1 Trypanosoma cruzi | reverse complement strand
CGCAGCCGCAGCCGCACACACCACGAAACTGATGGAATCAGTGCGATTGCAGAACTCGCACACCGTCCTGCAAACCAGAAGTTTAAAAAGCAATAAGAAACAAGAATTCCAAAAAAAAAAGGAAAAAAACTTAGGCTTCTTCGGGGCTCGAACCCGCACCCCGGATGAAATTGTGAGCTTGTTTTGCCACTGAGCTAAAAAAAATGTGGTCGCGCGACCCATTTTCACGTAAGGTGTTAAGTTCGATCTTCGAACAATCGAGCACATTTGCGTTGTCCCCTGGAAAACGAAAGCGACATGTTTAGGGTGCGCCGCCGCAGCGTGGATACCTCGATTCGTCGTCATATATCTCTCGTACGGGGCCGCAGCCGCAGCGTGAATACTTCGATTCGTCGTCATATATCTCTCGTACGGGGCCGTCGCCGCAGCGTGGATACATCGATTCGTTGTCATGTATCTCTCGTTCGGGGCGGACCGCCGCAACTTGGATAATTCGACACGTCGTCATGTATCTCTCGTCCGGGGCAGCCGCTGCAACTTGGATAATTCGACACGTCGTCATGTATCTCTCGTCCGGGGCCACCGCCCTACTCTTTTTTATTCCCTGCGGCGGCCAACCCCGGCAGTAAGGACAAAAAATAGGATCGCGTTTTTTTTTAATGCTTTTTCCTGTTTGGGGGGGCGGATCTTTGTTTTCTATGATTGCCCCCCCCCCTTCTTTTTTGTCTTTTCCAGGTTGGTTTTATGAGG
>NW_893074.1:0-750 GCF_000209065.1 Trypanosoma cruzi | reverse complement strand
TTTCTTCGGCAGCTAGAATTTAGTGACCTAAGAAGCATGTCAACGTCCTCCACCATAGGTGGTGGATAAAAAAAGCCATCCTTACTAAAATACCTACCGTATGAAACCTCTTTAAAAACCGAATAGTAAACGGATGAAGCGGCAAACGGACGAGAAGGTCCCACCAATTGAGCCTCAATAATTACCCTTGTCGAGTTTGGAACCTCATTAACCCGAACACAAATTTTACGCCCTCTCAAAGCACGAAGATAATCCCTCCTGCGCGTGCCATTACCACGGAAAGAAGATCCTGCAGCCGTGAACACCACGCGATCTGAAGCTTGTGAAGATTCGAGAAGGCAAGCAATCAAACAAAAAAGGCCCGCAATACCCATTAGTATGTATGTTGTCCGAGGATAGGGCTTAAGAAAATCCTTTCCAATAAGTAAAACGGAGTTAATCAAAACAGTCACGACAATAGATAAATATAATGTTATCCTCTCCTTCTTATAGTTATAATTCGTCTCAAATTCGCCCAAATGATCCAAATAGTCGTGTATATTATTCAGTATAGCGTTTTTCGCCGTCCTGATATCATTTACAGGATAGTACTTGCGTACAGAATCACTGTATAAATCATAACCATAAACGTACTTCTTCTTAATTTGTTTATTGGCCAGATCAATTGTAACATCATTCATTTTGTGTAGATTCTAAAAAAAAAAAAAAAAAAAAAAAAAAAAAAAAAAAAAAAAAAAAAAAAAAACCTTC
>NW_893073.1:0-750 GCF_000209065.1 Trypanosoma cruzi | reverse complement strand
GGGGGGGGTCAGAGGTACTCTCTGTCAATATCTGTGTGCGTGTTCATGCACTGGACACCAAACAACCCTGAATTATCCGCTGCTTGGAGGAATTTCGCGAGCTCTTGCCCACACGGGTACTGCACTCGGCTGATCGTTTTCGAGCGGCTGCTGCATCACACGTCGTGGTCTAAATTTTTGTTTCCGATTGTGAATGGTGGGGGTCAGATGCACTGTCTGTCAATATCTGTTTGCGTGTTCACACACTGGACACCAAACAACCCTGAACTATCCGCTGCTTGGAGGAATTTCGCGAGCTCTTGCCCACACGGGTACTGCACTCGGCTGATCGTTTTCGAGCGGCTGCTGCATCACACGTCGTGGTCTAAATTTTTGTTTCCGATTGTGAATGGTGGGGGTCAGAGGCACTGTCTGTCAATATCTGTTTGCGTGTTCATGCACTGGACACCAAACAACCCTGAACTATCCGCTGCTTGGAGGAATTTCGCGAGCTCTTGCCCACACGGGTGCTGCACTCGGCTGATCGTTTTCGAGCGGCTGCTGCATCACACGTCGTGGTCTAAATTTTTGTTTCCAATTATGAATGGTGGGGGTCAGAGGTACTCTCTGTCAATATCTGTGTGCGTGTTCACACACTGGACACCAAACAACCCTGAATTATCCGCTGCTTGGAGGAATTTCGCGAGCTCTTGCCCACACGGGTACTGCACTCGGCTGATCGTTTTCGAGCGGCTGCTACATCACACGTCG
>NW_893072.1:0-750 GCF_000209065.1 Trypanosoma cruzi | reverse complement strand
TCATCATCGCCATCACTCCTGTCACTTGCCTGCAGCCTTCAGCACAAAATAACTTCCCGTCAACGCAGAGCGGAAGCAAAAGGAGAGACACGGCCGCTACACCACGCACAGCCACCGCACAGTCACAAATGGCAGCAGCCCAGCAGCGGCAGCGCACACACACCATGAGGCAGTTGAAACCAGTGAAAGGGCAAAAACACACAACGCCCCGCAGCAAGCAAACAGAAAACACACAAAACAATTAGAAACAAAACACAGCTAAACAAACAGCAATGAAGTAAAAAATGTGAAAACACACAAAACAAAGGGCTGCACAGTATGGCTCCAGCACGCACGCACCCATCCTCAAATGTGACTCCACGCAAACACTTGTGTGCGTGCCATGCATATGAGTGTGTCTGGGGTGCGTTCAACGTGACGGATGCGGGGAGCGGCAAGGAGCACACAGCAGGGCAGCGGAAGCAAGTGAAGCAAAACACAATCATTGGTTTATCCTGTTTAGTACATCGGACCACAGTAGACGCACACAAGTCCCCGCGGTTGAGTGCTGGCACGCACAGCCCGCACACAATTCTTCAGCCCAGAGCGGTGTACGCCAGCGCGGATACGGCGAGCAGCAGCGGGGCACACACCCACGCAGAGCTGCTGAGGCTGCCGTCGATTTCGCGAAGACGTGACGGTGCGCGGGTGGTCGTTGTAGTTGGCGCCTCCGTAGTCGTAGTGGTGGTGGTAGTTGGTGCTTTTGTCGTA
>NW_893071.1:0-749 GCF_000209065.1 Trypanosoma cruzi | reverse complement strand
CAAGCAGCGGATAGTTCAGGGTTGTTTGGTGTCCAGTGTGTGAACACGCAAACAGATATTGACAGAGAGTGCCTCTGACTCCCACCATTCACAATCGGAAACAAAAAATTTGGACCACAACGTGTGCTGCAGCAGCCGCTCGAAAACGATCAGCCGAGTGCAGCACCCGTGTGGGCAAGAGCTCGCGAAATTCCTCCAAGCAGCGGATAGTTCAGGGTTCCTTGGTGTCCAGTGTGTGAACACGCAAACAGATATTGACAGAGAGTGCCTCTGACTCCCACCATTCACAATCGGAAACAAAAATTTGGACCACAACGTGTGATGCAGCAGCCGCTCGAAATCGATCAGCCGAGTGCAGCACCCGTGTGGGCAAGAGCTCGCGAAATTCCTCCAAGCAGCGGATAGTTCAGGGTTGTTTGGTGTCCAGTGTGTGAACACGCAAACAGATATTGACAGAGAGTGCCTCTGACTCCCACCATTCACAATCGGAAACAAAAATTTGGACCACAACGTGTGCTGCAGCAGCCGCTCGAAATCGATCAGCCGAGTGCAGCACCCGTGTGGGCAAGAGCTCGCGAAATTCCTCCAAGCAGCGGATAGTTCAGGGTTCCTTGGTGTCCAGTGTGTGAACACGCAAACAGATATTGACAGAGAGTGCCTCTGACTCCCACCATTCACAATCGGAAACAAAAATTTGGACCACAACGTGTGATGCAGCAGCCGCTCGAAATCGATCAGCCGAGTGCAGC
>NW_893070.1:0-749 GCF_000209065.1 Trypanosoma cruzi | reverse complement strand
GCGTCCCCGCTGGTGGCGGCGTTTCGCTGGCTTCTCTGTTGGCCCGTCGTCGTCGCGCCGGCGGCGTTGCATGGCGCCCCCGCGTTCGGAGCGGACGCCGCCCCGCGCCTCCGCCAGGCGACCGGCGCCCTGGCCGCCCCTTCCGAGCGACCCCCGGGCTCCGCGGGGCCGGAACAGCCATAACACGTGCCCGAGAACGCGGGAAGATATTTCCCTGCGGTTCCCCCCCCATGACCTTCCGTCCGGCCGCGACGCGAGGAAGCAAGGGACCGACGCCAGCGGGACGAGCACCATTATTCCTAGGGACGCCGGCCTTCTCGCTAACAATTTTCCCCCCGCAAGCTTCAAATAATACCACCACCTCCCACCAATCCCCACAGAAGTCGTCGCACCGCACCGCCGGTGCTTCATCCGGCCCCTCAAATCGCCCCACGCAATCGTTGAGAATGGCGATGGGGCTTCTCCGCCAACGACGCTCGACTGTGGCACGACGAATCAGCGACATCCCCGCTTCGGGCCGGCCACACAAGGAGGGCGAACGATGTGGCTTGATAAATGTGGGCGCCGTCAGCGTGGGGGCAGAGAATGCCCCTAGCGGGGCAATTTACGACCTTTTTGCCACACGCACGAACGCACGACGAACGAGGAGAGCCGCGCGGCCTTTTGATGGTAATATTAGACGTGGTGCCATCGACCCGACCGCGGCACACCAGGATGCTGCGGTCCATGTTGGAAATGAATCGAACCCC
>NW_893069.1:0-749 GCF_000209065.1 Trypanosoma cruzi | reverse complement strand
TGCGTGTTCACACACTGGACGCCAAACAACCCGGAACTATCCGCTGCTTGGAGGAATTTCGCGAGATCCTGCCCACAACGGTGCTGCACTCGGCGGATCGTTTTCGAGCGGCTGCTGCACCACACGTTGTGGTCTAAATTTTTGTTTCGAATTATGAATGGTGGTGGTCAGAGACACTCTCTTTCACTGTCTGTTTGCGTGTTCACACACTGGACGCCAAACAACCCGGAACTATCCGCTGCTTGGAGGAATTTCGCGAGATCCTGCCCACAGGGGTGCTGCACTCGGCGGATCGTTTTCGAGCGGCTGCTGCACCACACGCTGTGGTCTAAATTTTTGTTTCGAATTATGAATGGTGGTGGTCAGAGACACTCTCTTTCAATGTCTGTTTGCGTGTTCACACACTGAACGCCAAACAACCCGGAACTATCCGCTGCTTGGAGGAATTTCGCGAGATCCTGCCCCAACAGTGCTGCACTCGGCGGATCGTTTTCGAGCGGCTGCTGCACCACACGCTGTGGTCTAAATTTTTGTTTCGAATTATGAATGGTGGTGGTCAGAGGCACTCTCTTTCAATGTCTGTTTGCGTGTTCACACACTGAACGCCAAACAACCCGGAACTATCCGCTGCTTGGAGGAATTTCGCGAGATCCTGCCCACAACGGTGCTGCACTCGGCGGATCGTTTTCGAGCGGCTGCTGCACCACACGCTGTGGTCTAAATTTTTGTTTCGAATTATGAATGGTGGT
>NW_893068.1:0-749 GCF_000209065.1 Trypanosoma cruzi | reverse complement strand
GTCGGCGGATCGTTTTCGAGTGGCTGCTGCACCACACGCTGTGGTCTAAATTTTTGTTTCGAATTATGAATGGCGGGAGTCAGAGGCACTCTCTTTCAATGTATGTTTGCGTGTTCACACACTGGACACCAAACAACCCTGAATTATCCGCTTCTTGGAGGAATTTCGCGAGCTCCTGCCCACAATGGTGCTGCACTCGGCGGATCGTTTTCGAGCGGCTGCTGCACCACACGTTGTGGTCTATGTTTTTGTTTCGAATTATGAATGGCGGGAGTCAGAGGCACTCTCTTTCAATGTATGTTTGCGTGTGCACACACTGGACACCAAACAAACCTGAATTATCCGCTTCTTGGAGGAATTTCGCGAGCTCTTGCCCACACTGGTGCTGCAGTCGGCGGATCGTTTTCGAGCGGCTGCTGCACCACACGCTGTGGTCTAAATTTTTGTTTTGAATTATGAATGGCGGGAGTCAGAGGCACTCTCTTTCAATGTATGTTTGCGTGTGCACACACTGGACACCAAACAACCCTGAATTATCCGCTTCTTGGAGGAGTTTCGCGAGCTCTTGCCCACAATGGTGCTGCAGTCGGCGGATCGTTTTCGAGCGGCTGCTGCACCACACGCTGTGGTCTAAATTTTAGTTTCGAATTATGAATGGCGGGAGTCAGAGGCACTCTCTTTCAATGTATGTTTGCGTGTGCACACACTGGACACCAAACAACCCTGAATTATCCGCTTCTTGGAGGAGT
>NW_893067.1:0-749 GCF_000209065.1 Trypanosoma cruzi | reverse complement strand
AGACAACAAGGCAGCTGAGAACATATAGCATCTGCTCTGGCATACCCGAAACGTACTCAAAGACGCGATCGCTCACGACAGCAGTACCACGTAATACTTTTTGGCTCTGCGCGAGTGTCATGACGGCGGCGGGAGAGGCAGGCGAAGTATTGCCCGGGACCGCGCCAGCGCGTGTGATGCCACTACCGCTGCGACGCTGCGGGGTTTCTTCATTCCGCACCTCACCTCGTTTGATTGCCTCATCACGAGCCTCTTTCTGGGCTGTGTGGACAAGGCGGCGGGACATGGAAGCCACTTGGCGAACATCACCGGAGTATTCGTGGACGGCTTTCTTGGCAATGTACGCTATCAACGCCGGACTCAACTGCACCTGCATCCGTTCCTTCTCCGTGAAATCTACATTGGCCACAATCCTTGTACAGATGCGCTCCAACGTCTGTGCGCTATACGCCTCAAAAGGAAGCTCCTTCAGTAGCATGTACGGGACATGTACCAACTCGCGTTGATTGGAGATGAAGACGAGGGCCAGTTGTGATGCATGATCCACGGAAAGCGCGGCCAGTGCAGTTAACAGGCCACGGGCACCGGCTCGAACGTACTCCACCTCGTCTAGCGCCAGAACATGGAGCGGTACTTTCAACACGCATTTTTTCAAAGCCGTGGGTTCTGTGACATGTTCGCCCCCCCCCCCCCCCAAAAAAAAAAAAAAAAAAAAAAAAAAGAAAAAAAGGCCTGAAGGGATGTTATCT
>NW_893066.1:0-749 GCF_000209065.1 Trypanosoma cruzi | reverse complement strand
CACTCTTCCTTCTCTCTGTGTGTGTGTGTGTCCCCTTGCATGGACTCTCGCCCTCACCTCACCCCACGAAGCACACACAATAATGTGCCCATTGTATATATGCATGCACACCCATGCAGGCCCGTTGGTGCTCTCTTTTGCACGACACGCACCGCTGCCGTCCTGCCTGGCTGCATGGACGGAGCACCGTAACTGTTTCTGTTTTGTTTTTATTGCATTGAGTGGGCGACCTCTCTCTCTCTCCCTCTGTGTGTGTGTTTTGCTTTACGGGAGTAATGAGAGTGTGTGTGCGCTGGTCGTCCCACGCTTCGGCTTTTTGTTTTGTTTTCCTTTTTGATTTTGTGGTTGAGTGCACCCATTCCGCGGCTGCGTGTGTGTGTGTGTGTGTGTGATGATATGAGTAATTTGCGTGTGTGCTATCTGCCTCTCTCTGCCGTTGCTTTCTTCAGACTCTCTTGTGGCGCACAGCTGCTCCGCAAGTATAGGCGCTGCCAAACACACAAGCACATGCACACACACATGCCGTGTTTAAAACGCTGAGAATGCACGCACGCACAGGATTGTGGCTGCGGAGGCCCTCGCGAGGGGGGAAAAGCCTGCATTTTGTTTTTTTTTGACATGTTGCTCGGTGTGTGCTGACGCGTGACGAATAACAACACGCCCCAATAAGCAGAAAAGAAGTAAAACAAAAATGGCGCTGAGCGGCACACCGGTAAGCCAAAAATACGCAATCACCAATAAAAAAGCCG
>NW_893065.1:0-749 GCF_000209065.1 Trypanosoma cruzi | reverse complement strand
AGTTCTTCACCGTCAAGAACTGGTTCACCTCGCAAGGGCAAGGTGCGGCGAATCTGAGCTCTGGGGTCGACTATACTGGGCTGTGAGGGATTGCACGAACCAATGCCGTTTCTGCAACATCTCGCCAGAACAGTCTGCATATATGCGCTCCAACAACGATCCAACTGCACCGGGGACGGACACTGTTCCCCCGTCGGCAAGGGAGGAAGACGTCTCTCCAGTAAGGAGACGGACCATCACACGTCGTCGGAAGGAGAAATGTCCGTACTGTGATTCTACATTGACGGGATTCTCGAATCTCGTCAGTCACTGTCGGTCATTTCATCCGGAACATCCTCCACCGCTTCCCGAGCTCAAATGCGATTTCTGTGATATGGTTTTCCCCACACGGAGAAGCACCGCACAGCACAGAAGTCGCTGCGCACACAACCCAGACGCCACACGACATCTAAACAGAAGTGCCAGGAGGCGATCTCTGTTACCGCAGGATCAGCCAGCTTCCACAAGCACGCCAATTGGCCCGCAGGAAACCTTGCACCATCTGCTTCTAGAATGTCCAGGCACCTTGGCTGTGCGCCAACGGCTGGGCATTGAACAGGACCTCCGCACCGAAAAGTTCTCTCAATGGCAGTTGCTTCACAGCAGGAAACTCTTGTCGCTGCTCGACCACCTCTTCGGCACTCAGATGGCAATGTATAGCTAGACGCGCTGGTAAGAGTAGAAAAAAAAAAAAAAAAAAAAAAAAAAAA
>NW_893064.1:0-749 GCF_000209065.1 Trypanosoma cruzi | reverse complement strand
TATCTGTTTGCGTGTTCACACACTGGGACACAAAATAACCCTGAATTATCCGCTGCTTGGAGGAATTTCGCGAGCTCTTGCCCACACGGGTGCTGCACTCGGCTGATCGTTTTCGAGCGGCCGCTGCATCACACGTTGTGGTCCAAATTTTTGTTTCCGATTGTGAATGGTGGGAGTCAGAGACACTCTCTGTCAATATCTGTTTGCGTGTTCACACACTGGACACCAAACAACCCTGAACTATCCGCTGCTTGGAGGAATTTCGCGAGCTCTTGCCCACACGGGTGCTGCACTCGGCTGATCGTTTTCGAGCGGCCGCTGCATCACACGTTGTGGTCCAAATTTTTGTTTCCGATTGTGAATGGTGGGAGTCAGAGACACTCTCTGTCAATATCTGTTTGCGTGTTCACACACTGGACACCAAACAACCCTGAACTATCCGCTGCTTGGAGGAATTTCGCGAGCTCTTGCCCACACGGGTGCTGCACTCGGCTGATCGTTTTCGAGCGGCCGCTGCATCACACGTTGTGGTCCAAATTTTTGTTTCCGATTGTGAATGGTGGGAGTCAGAGACACTCTCTGTCAATATCTGTTTGCGTGTTCACACACTGGACACCAAACAACCCTGAACTATCCGCTGCTTGGAGGAATTTCGCGAGCTCTTGCCCACACGGGTGCTGCACTCGGCTGATCGTTTTCGAGCGGGCGCTGCATCACACGTTGTGGTCCAAATTTTTGTTTCCGATTGT
>NW_893063.1:0-749 GCF_000209065.1 Trypanosoma cruzi | reverse complement strand
ATAAAACAACGGAGGCAAAATGCCACAATTAAGAAAAAAACGATGGAAAAAATGTATGAAGCAATATAGATATGAAAATAAGCAACGATCAATGAATAGGCATAACGATATGGGTATGACTACAAAAGTGATAATTTATTTGCTGATGATGTGTATAGATGTGCATATCTCCCTTCCTTCCCCTAAATTCGACAGATTGCCTGGTTTCTTGGTTTATTGAATTGATATTCTATTGACTGTGTTTGTACATACAGATAGGTATATAGTTGTCGATGCTAATATCTATTCAGCGCTGTTTGTATATATTGTTACTATTCCTCGTGCCTTCTCAAGTAAATACAAAGACCCACACGCCAGCCACCATCGCAGAGCACGTCGGCCCAATGATTAAAGATGTGAAAGAGAGCCCCGGCACCCAAAGTGGGAGCCGGACAGCGGAGTAAATGCAGACCTGCCTCTCCGCACAGTTCCAGTCGACCGGTATTCACAATGTCCGGCAGATGCCCGTGGCGTGCCGTGCGGTAGCGGGTCAGTCAGGCATTGCTGTGGCACGGAAACCCGCACGCTAAACGGCAAAACCAAACTGGTGGTGGTCGCAGCGGGATGTCGTCGCCGAGCGACGTGCGCCTTCTCGGCGGCCTGAGTCCTCTGCCGCCGGGAAATCGGCAACAGCGTGACGTTAATCAATGCATTTGTGCGTGCCATTTTAGACACACACGCTGCACTGTTTCTCGGTGGCATTCTCCTCC
>NW_893062.1:0-749 GCF_000209065.1 Trypanosoma cruzi | reverse complement strand
ATGCAGCAGCCGCTGGAAAACGATCAGCCGAGTGCAGCACCCTTGTGGGCAAGAGCTCGCGAAATTCCTCCAAGCAGCGGATAATTCAGGGTTGTTTGGTGTCCAGTGTGTGAACACGCAAACAGATATTGACAGAGAGTGTCTCTGACTCCCACCATTCACAATTGGAAACAAAAATTTGGACCACAACGTGTGATGCAGCCGCCGCTCGAAAACGATCAGCCGAGTGCAGCACCCGTGTGGGCAAGAGCTCGCGAAATTCCTCCAAGCAGCGGATAATTCAGGGTTGTTTGGTGTCCAGTGTGTGAACACGCAAACAGATATTGACAGAGAGTGTCTCTGACTCCCACCATTCACAATCGGAAACAAAAATTCAGACCACAACGTGTGATGCAGCAGCCGCTCGAAAACGATCAGCCGAGTGCAGCACCCTTGTGGGCAAGAGCTCGCGAAATTCCTCCAAGCAGCGGATAATTCAGGGTTGTTTGGTGTCCAGTGTGTGAACACGCAAACAGATATTGACAGAGAGTGCCTCTGACTCCCACCATTCACAATCGGAAACAAAAATTCAGACCACAACGTGTGATGCAGCAGCCGCTCGAAAACGATCAGCCGAGTGCAGCACCCGTGTGGGCAAGAGCTCGCGAAATTCCTCCAAGCAGCGGATAATTCACGGTTGTTTGGTGTCCAGTGTGTGAACACGCAAACAGATATGAAAGAGAGTGTCTCTGACTCCCACCATTCACAAT
>NW_893061.1:0-749 GCF_000209065.1 Trypanosoma cruzi | reverse complement strand
CTGAAAAGGTAAAAAAGTAAAATTTTATGGGTCATTGTCACATACTTTTCAATTAAGTAATATACGTCAGTCATCTCTGAGAACAAAATTTCTAAAGCATTTCTTTAGCAAACACATAGCAGTAGGCAATGAAGAATTGTATTGAAAGATATAAAGCGATAATAAATCATCGCTTTTTAAGTAACTAATTTTTTAGAACCATTAAGGAACAGTAGGCAGCCTGGCTAACATTTTTTTAATTTTCCATAGATCATACATTGTTCAAATCTCCTTATAATTTTCTTCATTTCCGAAAACGAATTTCCTCTTTTAAATTTTAAAAGCATATGATCTTTCCGTAGCTCCATATTGTAATTTTGAAATTCACCAGGATTTCTTTCCTTTTGCATGTTGCTCTGTTATTGTTCTTCTCGTTATTTTGATTTATGATAAACTTAAATTTCAGCAGTTATTTTTCCTATTGAAAGATTTTAAGGAAATCTTAGAAAACATAATGGCAGTTGAAATTTTCAACTACTCTTCCTAAATTTTGTTTATCCCGTTACTACTAATGCTGTCAGTAGCTAGACATCTTAAAGGACAGTGAATAAGTCTTCTTGAAATCAGTATGATGAAATCGTCTGCTAAAGAACTGTAACAGTTTAATGGAATTGTTTTACGGCACTCCTTTACTTTAGTTAATAAGAAATCACTTTAAAAAAGTAAAATTTGAATGACTCTTCTATTATTGAAACAGAGATCAGCAAAAC
>NW_893060.1:0-749 GCF_000209065.1 Trypanosoma cruzi | reverse complement strand
GAGGGGAAAAAAAAGAGTCGACGGATCGGGATGGAGTTTCCTCCCGTCAAAAGTCGCGAGGAGATCCTCAACTCTCAGCGGGCGGCAGTGACACAGGAGGAGATACGCCAAGGCATGCAAGATGACATCCCTCCCGTCGTGCGGAGTGTGTTGGAACTTGCCCATCTGATGGTGAGCGGCCACAGCCAGAAGCTGCGTGCCTCCCCCGGATATCAGGGGGGTCTGTTTTACGGCGGTAGCCCTTTTTGCTTCGCGAGCGGTTACCGCGACGGCACACGGCCACGCGATATGGACGACAAGGGGAACCACATGAAACTAAGGGACCCGCTTACATACGGTGTGCTCTCGCTGCCCGTGACAGCCGGCTACCTCTGTGAGATGCATGGCAAAGGCGTGTTTGACCTGCAGGCCCCTCTGGCTCACTATTTACCGGAGCTTGAAGATAAGCTGGATCCCTCTGTGACAGCGCGGAGTATTCTTGCCTTTGATACAGTTGTCGACGACAAGCAGGTGCTGAAGGATGCGGAAGCCCATTGTTTTCGTCCTCTCTTTGCGTGGAACATATGCGCCGCAACTCAGCGTTGTGTTTACAAGCCGATCAGTCAATTTTTTCAAGGAGGATCCGCCAATGCCCTCACAGGACAACAACAACGGGAGAACTACGTGCAATACTTGCGTTCCTCTTCACGTATTCGAGTGGGATTGCGTTCAAGGAGATGGCTATCCAGTCCAAAGTTTCCCACTTTTCT
>NW_893059.1:0-749 GCF_000209065.1 Trypanosoma cruzi | reverse complement strand
GTGGTATCTTGTCCCGTACTGTGAGCAGAAATTTGACTTTGCTGATATCACCAGGAAGACGGATGATGCGGAGCGGCAGTTCTCCAAAGACGCGTGCAAGAATTTGCTGAAATATTGCGATAACAAGCCCACTTCATTTAAGCCCTTGCTGTGCGGCAACGACATCACATCGGAGGATCAGTGCCCCAACTTTGGCACCATGGCCAGCGTGCTGAGTGCTACCCGGGTCAAGGCCTTCACAATGGCGTGTCCCGTGGCGGGCGAATCGTGCACGCTGTTTGAGTGCGCCGCCAACTGCACCAACACAGATTTCAAAGCAGCGGCGTCAGATATTCTGCAGCTTGCGGCGCAGGCAAACAACGCGAGCATTGCGCTGTCGTACGCCAGGCCGTTGCTCGACTGCAATTTTGTGGTGGACAAGCTTCTGGGAGCCATGAGTGACTGCAACGAACTGAAGGCGGGGACCCTGATGCTTGGCACTGGCTTCTTTGTTGGAGGACTGATGTTTGGTCTGGCCATCTACATCATGTTCCGCGGCTCCTGCATTTGGGACGCCCGGTCCATCAAAAAGGGTAAGATCCCTTTTGGAGTTTAGGGAGGCAAGCATTAACATGCCGTGTAGGCCTTTTTTAAATTTATTTCTCTAGTGTGGGCTTGTTTTGCTAAGTAGATATACGTATACTTGGGTGGATGCACGGTGTTCCTTCTCTGCCTCTCTTTTCCATCGGCAGCCGACGAGGGATCTTTTC
>NW_893058.1:0-749 GCF_000209065.1 Trypanosoma cruzi | reverse complement strand
TTCCAACACCAAATGCTGCTGGCAAATCCACCCACAGAGTTGGAGGGTCAGACGGTATCCGGCGGTGCTGTGAGGGCCACTTCCGAGCGGAACGTTTGAGGCAAATTTTCGTTAACGATATGTGGGCGGGTGCCTAAATGTGTATCCATCCGCGGTTACAAGGTCTGCTTCTCAGGCAGGAAGGCACAAGGGACACTGTTTCTGGGAATGCCTCCACCCAGGATACGGTAAATCCACCATCACTTTATGCACCCAAATTCCCCAATACCTGCAGAGGAACAACTGCAAACCGACGAAGACGAATCAGCAGACAAAAAATGCACGAACACTGCCTGCAACGGCAACGAAAAGCGATGGACTCATTGACGCTGGACTACCCTGTGGGGATCATATCTCTTCCACGACGAAAGATGAAAAGGAGGAAAAGGGAAGGTGGTGGCGAAAGAAGGAGCCGACTGGTGATGGTGAATCGAGGTCGCCGCAGCACGAGGCCACTGTGCGCCAACTGCGGCAAGGCAACCCGCCTACGGCTGAGAGTGAAGATGTGCCGTCCCATGTACCTGAGACCAGCAGTGAAAAATATACGACTGACCTCAAAAGAAGAGGACGCTGCTCGCGAGGCAACAGTGGGTTTAGATACCAGTCCTGCTCCACACAGTGGCGCCGAACGGAATTCCACGAAGGAAATCCCCAAGACTAATTAGTCTGGTGCAGCTGAAATTCCTCTTGGAAACGATAAGGAGGGGCGC
>NW_893057.1:0-749 GCF_000209065.1 Trypanosoma cruzi | reverse complement strand
TGGGTGTATTTCTTCTTGTTGTTGTTGTTGTTGTGTTTCCTCTCCTCTGGAAATATTTCACCCCTTATTTTGTGGGTCTCCGTGCGTGTAGTGTGAGAGGAGGGGGCGGGGAGTGAGAAGGAAAGAAGAAGTGGAAGAGGGGTGGGGCAATGGGTGAAAGGGAAAAGGAAAGAAGAAGAAGAACAAAACAAAACAAAACAAAAACAAAAAAAGAAGACAAACGCCATATTGCTGACTTGTCTTTGTGGTTTTTTTGTTTTTTTTTTGTTTTGTGTGTGTTTTTTGTAGTTCTCGTTGGCGTTTTTTTTTTTTTTTTATATATTCTTCTTTTCTTTTCTTTTTTATTGTTGTGGCCATTATTTCCCCCTCCCCTAAACCCCCCTCCCTTTCTGTCAGATTAACATGGTCGATTGAGAAATATAAGGGGAAAAAAACAAACGGACGCGTTGGTTGAATTTTGGCTCTTTACCGGATCCTGTTGTTGTTGTTGTCGTCGTTGTCGTTTTTTCAGGTGAATGGGAAACGGGCGGTGCAATTTGTTTGTTTTTTTTTTTTTTTTTTTGCGTGTGTCTGTGTGTCTGTGTGTGTAACGTTTCCCTTTTTTATTCCTGACGCTGTTTGTTTGTTCTTTTCTTTTTTTTTTTTTTTTTTTTTTTTTTCGTTTGTTTCTTTCTTTCTGCCATGTGCTTCTGTTGTCCTTCTCGAATGTTGTCTTCCGGTGTTTGGGGGGGGGGGGGGGGGAAGTCGTG
>NW_893056.1:0-749 GCF_000209065.1 Trypanosoma cruzi | reverse complement strand
AAAAGAATCGCGTTTTCTTTAATGTTTTTCCTGTTTGGGGGCGGGGATCTTGTTTTCTATGATTGTCTCTTTTTTTTTGTCTGTTCCAGGTTGGTTTTGAGGACGCTTGATGTGCCTGCTGGGTGATCGCCGGCTTTTTTATTGGTGATTGCGTATTTTTGGCTTACCGGTGTGCCGCTCAGCGCCATTTTGTTTTACTTCTTTTCTGCTTATTGGGGCGTGTTGTTATTCTTCACGCGTCAGCACACACCGAGCAACATGTCAAAAAAAAAAAATGCAGGTTTTTTCCCCCTCGCGAGGGCCTCGGCAGCCACAATCCTGTGCGTGCGTGCATTCTCAGCGTTTTAAGCACGGCATGTGTGTGCATGTGTGTGTGTGTTTGTCAGCGCCTATACTTGCAGAGCAGCTGTGCGCCACAAGAGAGTCTGAAGAAAGCAACGGCAGAGAGAGGCAGATAGCACACACGCAAATTACTCATATCATCACACACACACACACGCAGCCGCGGAATGGGTGCACTCAACCACAAAATCAAAAAGAAAAACAAAACAAAAAGCCGAAGCGTGGGACTACCAGCGCACACACACTCTCATTGCTCCCGTAAAGCAAAACACACACACAGGGAGAGAGAGAGAGGTCGCCCACTCAATGCAATGAAAACAAAACAGAAACAGTTACGGTGCTCCGCCCATGCAGCCAGGCAGGACGGCAGCGGTGCGTGTCGTGAAAAAGAGAGCACCAACGGGCCT
>NW_893055.1:0-749 GCF_000209065.1 Trypanosoma cruzi | reverse complement strand
GATGGTCACGTCAAGTACATACGGCGGGAAAGGCCGATCCATTTCCCAGCCACCAGGAACCAAAGAAGTGCAGCGAGCAGCAGCAGCAGTATAAGGCCGTATGGCGCGTGAAACCGCACAAAATGACGGACAAGCTGATTTGCCTGTTGCCGAGGCAGGGCGCATACGCGGCCAAGTTCAGTGCGGAGCACAACCGATTCCAGAGGATGAGGGTGCGGCGCCGCCACGCCGTGAAGATATCGCCACCTCGGGCTGGGTGAGGCTCCAAGTCTTTTCGCGCGGGCTTCCAAAAGCACAGCGGAGCAACGGCGTAAGGCTTGATTTCGTTCCTCCTTTTTCGGGTGCATTCGGCTCAAAGTAGGCTGTCTCCGGGTGAGGCAATGTGTGTGCTTCGTGTGCTGCCTCGGCGGCGGACTCGGCCTGTTCCATTTCGTGTGTCCATATCTTTTTTGGAGCTGTCACGGCTGCCGCGCGGGATATGGCGCTCAGCTGCTCGTAAGATGCTTCCGCGAGGATCCAACCATGTGGACGCGGTGGCAAGGAGGGTTTCACACAACGAGGTGAAAGCAGGCCAACCCGCTTTACGCAGGGCAAAGGTGGCTTTCTTCCGTCAAGGCAGCGTGTTTGCTAGTCGTGGAGTGCCATCGTCCATCTCTACCAAGTAGGATATTAAGCAGTGGTCCGAGTCCATGTAAGGGGCGAATGTCCAGTGGGAGATGCGTAGGGCGCGATACGCAGTCACGTCAGGG
>NW_893054.1:0-749 GCF_000209065.1 Trypanosoma cruzi | reverse complement strand
GACGGTTTTCCCCCCCGTTTGAAGGGTTGGGAAGAAAAAAAAAAAAAAAGAAAAAAAAAAAAGGGGCAAGAAAAATGAAACAAAAGGAAACGGAGCAGAAGAAGAAAAAAGAAAATGTGCTCGGTGGAGGTGGGAAAAAAACGTTTACGGGTTTTTTGTTTTTTCATTCCCTTTTTTTTCCTTTTATTTTTGACGGCACGGCTGTGGAGTTGTTGGGTTTTTTTTTTTTTTTTTTTTTTTTTTTTTTTTTTTTTTTTTTTTTTTTCATGTTTTCCTTCACTCGTTCCTTTTATTTATTTTTACTGACTTCTCTGCACGTGTTTAGTGTGCAGGTTGCTGAGGGACTGAGGGGATGAGCCTTGTGACTCGCTTCAAGAAGCAGCGAGGCGGGGTGGAGTCCGTGCTCTTCTGGGCCTCGTCGCTGGCGAATTCGCAGCGGACGCAGGCGGTGCCGCCATCCGCGAGCGGCGAAGTCGTGCCTTCTCCTCCTCCTCCTCCTCCTGCTGCTGCTGCTGTCGCTGGCTGCGATGACGCCACCCCCGTTGATCCGCAGCAGAAGCACCACGTGGAGGAAGAGGAGGAAGGAGGCCGTGGGGATGCGGAGATGCAGCCCGTCACGGAGAATGGAGGAGAAAGAACGGCGGAGCACAAAGAAGACGATGGGGCGAATGTGTCAGGATGCCAACAGGAACAGCAGCAGCGCACGGTGCCCACAGAAACCATTTGGGTGCACGATCACCGGCAACATC
>NW_893053.1:0-748 GCF_000209065.1 Trypanosoma cruzi | reverse complement strand
TTGTGTAGGTCTCTGCGGCGCCTCGGCATCGGTGCTTGGCCGCATTGTGGCGTGCCGTGCGCTTTTTCCTCTGCTTTGGCCGCAGGTCTCCTGCCCCCGCCCTTCTCTCCTCCCTTTGTTTCCCAAGATCAAAGCCAAGCCAAGGAACCCAACCACACTTTATTACTATTTGTTTTTTGTTTTTTGTTTTTCGCAGACAAGGATGGCAACCCCGAAGCAGGCAGCGAAGAAGGCGTCCAAGAAGCACAGCGGCGGCCGCTCCGCGAAGGCCGGTCTGATCTTCCCCGTGGGCCGTGTGGGCTCGCTGCTGCGCCGCGGCCAGTATGCCCGCCGCATCGGCGCGTCGGGCGCTGTGTACATGGCGGCGGTGCTGGAGTACCTGACAGCCGAGCTGCTGGAGCTGTCCGTGAAGGCGGCGAGCCAGCAGGCAAAGAAGCCGAAGCGCCTGACACCCCGCACGGTGACGCTTGCCGTGCGCCACGACGACGACCTCGGCATGCTCCTGAAGGATGTGACGCTGTCGCGTGGTGGTGTGATGCCGAGCCTGAACAAGGCGCTGGCGAAGAAGCACAAGAGCAGCAAGAAGGCGAGGGCGACGCCCAGCGCTTAGAGCGGCCTTCAGGCCAGGCGCAGGGAGGGGGCGCAACATGTTAGATGCACCTGGGTGGCCGTCGTCGCTGAGCCACGGTGACCCACACGTAGCCCTATAGAATAGGATTGGTTTGTTGTTGTTTTCTTTTCGTTTCTA
>NW_893052.1:0-748 GCF_000209065.1 Trypanosoma cruzi | reverse complement strand
ACTTGGATAATTCGACAGGTCGTCCCGTATCTACGTCCGGGGCAGCGCTGCAAACTTGGATAATTCGACACGTCGTCCCGTATCTACGTCCGGGGCAGCCGCTGCAACTTGGATAATTCGACACGTCGTCCCGTATCTACGTCCGGGGCAGCCGCTGCAACTTGGATAATTCGACACGTCGTCCTGTATCTAGCGTCCGGGGCCACCGCCCTACCATTTTTTATTTCTTGCGGCGGCCAACCCCGGCAGTAAGGACAAAAAAAAGAATCGCGTTTTCTTTAATGTTTTTCCTGTTTGGGGGCGGGGATCTTTGTTTTCTATGATTGCCTCTTTTTTTTTGTCTGTTCCAGGTTGGCTGTTAGGACGCTTGATGTGCCTGCTGGGTGATCGCCGGCTTTTTTATTGGTGATTGCGTATTTTTGGCTTACCGGTGTGCCGCTCAGCGCCATTTTGTTTTACTTCTTTTCTGCTTATTGGGGCGTGTTGTTATTCGTCACGCGTCAGCACACACCGAGCAACATGTCAAAAAAAAAAATGCAGGTTTTTTCCCCCTCGCGAGGGCCTCGGCAGCCACAATCCTGTGCGTGCGTGCATTCTCAGCGTTTTAAGCACGGCATGTGTGTGCATGTGTGTGTGTGTTTGTCAGCGCCTATACTTGCAGAGCAGCTGTGCGCCACAAGAGAGTCTGAAGAAAGCAACGGCAGAGAGAGGCAGATAAGCACACAAGCAAATTACTCATATCATCACA
>NW_893051.1:0-748 GCF_000209065.1 Trypanosoma cruzi | reverse complement strand
AATTTGGACCACAACGTGTGATGCAGCAGCCGCTCGAAAACGATCAGCCGAGTGCAGCACCCGTGTGGTCAAGAGCTCGCGAAATTCCTCCAAGCAGCGGATAGTTCAGGGTTGTTTGGTGTCCAGTGTGTGAACACGCAAACAGATATTGACAGAGAGTGTCTCTGACTCCTACCATTCACAATCAGAAACAAAAATTTGGACCACAACGTGTGATGCAGCAGCCGCTCGAAAACGATCAGCCGAGCGCAGCACCCGTGTGGGCAAGAGCTCGCGAAATTCCTCCAAGCAGCGGATAGTTCAGAGTTGTTTGGTGTCCAGTGTGTGAACACGCAAACAGATATTGACAGAGAGTGTCTCTGACTCCCACCATTCACAATCAGAAACAAAAATTTGGACCACAACGTGTGATGCAGCGGCCGCTCGAAAACGATCAGCCGAGTGCAGCACCCGTGTGGGCAAGAGCTCGCGAAATTCCTCCAAGCAGCGGATAGTTCACGGTTGTTTGGTGTCCAGTGTGTGAACACGCAAACAGATATTGACAGAGAGTGCCTCTGACTCCCACCATTCACAATCAGAAACAAAAATTTGGACCACAACGTGTGATGCAGCAGCCGCTCGAAAACGATCAGCCGAGTGCAGCACCCGTGTGGGCAAGAGCTCGCGAAATTCCTCCAAGCAGCGGATAGTTCAGGGTTGTTTGGTGTCCAGTTGTGTGAACACGCAAACAGATATGACAGAGAGTGCC
>NW_893050.1:0-748 GCF_000209065.1 Trypanosoma cruzi | reverse complement strand
CCATTCATAATTCAAAACAAAATTTTAGACCACAGCGTGTGTTGCAGCAGCCGCTCGAAAACGATCCGCCGAGTGCAGCACCATTGTGGGCAAGAGCTCGCGAAATCCCTCCAAGCAGCGGATAATTCAGGGTTGTTTGGTGTCCAGTGTGTGCACACGCAAACATACATTGAAAGAGAGTGTCTCTGACTCCCGCCATTCATAATTCAAAACAAAAATTTAGACCACAGCGTGTGGTGCAGCAGCCGCTCGAAAACGATCCGCCGAGTGCAGCACCATTGTGGGCAAGAGCTCGCGAAATTCCTCCAAGCAGCGGATAGTTCAGGGTTGTTTGGTGTCCAGTGTGTGAACACGCAAACATACATTGAAAGAGAGTGTCTCTGACTCCCGCCATTCATAATTCAAAACAAAAATTTAGACCACAGCGTGTGGTGCAGCAGCCGCTCGAAAACGATCCGCCGAGTGCAGCACCCTTGTGGGCAGGAGCTCGCGAAATTCCTCCAAGCAGCGGATAGTTCAGGGTTGTTTGGTGTCCAGTGTGTGAACACGCAAACATACATTGAAAGAGAGTGCCTCTGACTCCCGCCATTCATAATTCGAAACAAAAATTTAGACCACAGCGTGTGGTGCAGCAGCCGCTCGAAAACGATCCGCCGAGTGCAGCACCCTTGTGGGCAAGAGCTCGCGAAATTCCTCCAAGCAGCGGATAGTTCAGGGTTGTTTGGTGTAACAGTGTGTGAACACGCAA
>NW_893049.1:0-748 GCF_000209065.1 Trypanosoma cruzi | reverse complement strand
GCACAGCTGCTCTGCAAGTATAGGCGCTGACAAACACACACACACATGCACACACATGCCGTGCTAAAACGCTGAGAATGCACGCACGCACAGGATTGTGGCTGCCGAGGCCCTCGCGAGGGGGAAAAAACCTGCATTTTTTTTTTTTGACATGTTGCTCGGTGTGTGCTGACGCGTGACGAATAACAACACGCCCCAATAAGCAGAAAAGAAGTAAAACAAAATGGCGCTGAGCGGCACACCGGTAAGCCAAAAATACGCAATCACCAATAAAAAAGCCGGCGATCACCCAGCAGGCACATCAAGCGTCCTCAAAACCAACCTGGAACAGACAAAAAAAAAGAGACAATCATAGAAAACAAAGATCCCCGCCCCCAAACAGGAAAAACATTAAAGAAAACGCGATTCTTTTTTTTGTCCTTACTGCCGGGGTTGGCCGCCGCAAGAAATAAAAAATGGTAGGGCGGTGGCCCCGGACGCTAGATACAGGACGACGTGTCGAATTATCCAAGTTGCAGCGGCTGCCCCGGACGTTAGATACGGGACGACGTGTCGAATTATCCAAGTTGCAGCGGCTGCCCCGGACGTTAGATACAGCACGACGTGTCGAATTATCCAAGCTGCAGCGGTGGCCTCGGGCGTTAGATATATGACGACTTACAGTAGTAACCACGCTGCGGCTGCGCATCCTAAACACGTCTTTTTCGTTTTCCAGGGGACAACGCAAATGTGCTCGATGTTCGAAGAT
>NW_893048.1:0-748 GCF_000209065.1 Trypanosoma cruzi | reverse complement strand
AGCCACGATGCGCCGCACCCACACCCGCGTGCTTCCGCAGGTCCGTTGAAAGTCGCTCAGCATGAGAACAAAGGCAAGGTACAGCAGGATGCCGCCACACACAGCATCAAAGATCGCCTGCATGATGATGAACGTCACTCCAGTTAGCGATATCTTCGACCCCACGACAGCTCCCACACCGACCGCGGTGCCCAATGGGGCAGAGATGGAGAAGATCAGCGCAAGCAGCAACTCCAGTGAAATGCGCATGGACGCGTCCGCCAGCCGCGAGCCCAGCGCAAGACCCTCGAACATCTGATGAAATACCAGCGCCACAAGGAGCGCCTTCGTCTCCGCGTCGCTCGTGATGCCAACCGTCAGTCCAATGAACACACTGTGCAGCGTCACACCGAATTCCATGAACAGGGCCGAGAGAAGCCGATGTGCCCTCCCGCCTTCCACGGAAGCGAGCGCGTGGCTGTGATGGTGCTGGTAGATATCACCGCTGGGCGCACCGTCAGCACGCTCCTCATCCCCGTTCGCGTCCCCCTTTTCCCCGTTCCCCCCGGAAGGAGAGGACGGAGACTCGTCGCTCGCAAACATCGCCACCAACTGCGTCTCAAGCGCGTGCATCACTATGGCTGCAATCATCGCAAAAAGAAACGCGTACGCGTCGTATGACTCCTTCCACGAGTCCGGAACGCAGTCTTCCTCAAGCAACTCAGCAGCGGGGTGGATCATGTGGATCGTTGACACGGCCAGCACTTCC
>NW_893047.1:0-748 GCF_000209065.1 Trypanosoma cruzi | reverse complement strand
AAAAAACCAAAAAAAAATTCCCCCTTCTCCCCCATCGCCGCGCACACTACACTACAAAAATAAATAAATAAACAAACAAACATACAGAAAAGAGAAGAAGAAGAAAAAAAAAAAAAAAAAAGGATGACTGGCGGGGCAAAGCACGCAGGGAGAAGTCACCACCACCACCCGCTCCGCTGAAGTCCGGCGGCACCAGCAGCCACAAGTCACACAAACAAATAAACAAAAAAAAACACGCAAAAAAAAAAAATAAAAAATAAAAAAACAAACAAAAACCCCAGCAATTCACGCCCCTCTTTTACATCCCACACACACACACACACACACACACACAGACAGACAGAGAGAAAAAGGGAGAAAAAGGGAGAAAAAACAAAAAACAAAATTTCATTCGGCACCCAAACAAACGCAAATAAAAAAAAAAAGAAGGGAAATAAATAAAAGAGGAAAAAAGCCAGACAAATATGCCCCCCTCACCACCCCCTTTTCCAGCGCAATCACACACACCCACACAAAAAAAAAAAAAAAAAAAAAAAATAAAACATATTTCAGGGTGTCGTCTTTCTGCCCTTTTTTTTTTTTTTTTTTCTTCTTTTTTACAACATCCGCAGGCATCTGCTACGCCCATCCCCTTCCCTTCCCTCCCCTCACTCTTTGCCCACGCATGCATGCATGCCGGAAAGAAAAGAAAAGAAAAAATGAAAAAAAATAAATAAAACAAACAAAAACAATCAAAAAAAAACTTCCA
>NW_893046.1:0-748 GCF_000209065.1 Trypanosoma cruzi | reverse complement strand
GTCTTCCCGGGACTGCCCCTTACCGATAATAGAGAGGTCGTCCGCATACATGTCTGCTGTGACACCGGCAAAGCTGTTCAGCAGATTGAGAAGTGGGTGTACGTAAAGGCAGAACAAATATGGTCCCAGCACGGACCCCTGAGGAACTCTTCGCAGCATGGGACGCCGATCGCTGTGTCTGCGGCCAACTCGTGTCATCGCGTAGCGGCCACATAGAAAGTTTCTAAGCCACCTTCTACAATTCACCCCCGGAATATTAGCCAGCAAGCGACTGAGGACTCGATGATCTATGGAGTCAAAAGCCTTGCTGAAATCAACCAACACCAGCAGGGTCCGATGGGGTCTGTAGTGGAGTTGATTGCCAATACCGCTCTTCTTGGGAAGGCTCACTTGGAAATAATGATTTCTATTATGCTCCACTTCGTGTATCAGGTGTGCCAGCTGCATCGTCGTGGTACGCATACTACGATATGCATACTGGTGGGGGTGTGGCGTCCACACCCAAAGCAATCTCTTCAGTACCATTTTCTCAGCAACCTTACTCACAATGGAAGTAAGGCTGATGGGTCGATATGACTCAAGCAGTTCCGGCGACTTACCGGGGTTTAAGAGTGGAACGATGGTAGCGCGTCTCCACTCAACCGGAATCGTACCGGTCGTCCAACTGTGGTTAATGCAACGAAGAAGGAATCGGAGGCCCTTTGACAGAAATATGTCGCAGTGCCTCACTGTAGACTTCATCCGGTCC
>NW_893045.1:0-748 GCF_000209065.1 Trypanosoma cruzi | reverse complement strand
GGCGATGCATCGCAACTTCCGCCCTTTCCTTCCACTCCACCCTCGTTGCGTGACGCTTATTGCGAGAGACAGCGGGGGCACGCCGGCAGGCACGCCAAAAATGGGTCTTGCAGCGGGAGCCGTGTGACCGATGACACACAAACGGCTTTTGAGGAGGAAGGAGACAACCTCGCTTTTGGACCTTTGCTCCCGCATCGGGTGGGTATCACGACGTTGCGTCACTACGCCATCCGTGTTCCGTTGCTTTCTTTCTTGCGCTCCCTGCGTGTGTGGAAAGAAAAGGTTGCTGTCACGGCATCACGACGTGGGCCCAATGGCACTGGGAGGAGCGGCGCCCTTCCCCGCGATGGATTTCCGGCAGCCAAGAACGATAGTGTTAACAATGACACCACGTCTATTTATTGCATTGAGGACGCGGAGTCTCTGAATGCACCGTTCTTTGACAGTACAGCAGAAGATCTGGAGGCGTGTCAAGTGCCGTACATCTCACCAGAGTGGTTTGTCCGTCTGCGTTTGCGGGACAAAGACGTCTCCCACGAATGGGATGTCGCCGCCGTTCTTCATTCCTACTCGGACGACGCATGGAATATTGCCGTGCTGACACTGGAGTTTATGCTGACCGGATTCCCACTTGCTGAAAGTTGCTGCGGCCACCCAGACTGTTCGGCTCCGCCAACCTCGTCATGCTTTGATGACGTTATGAAACTCCTAGTGAAGTTTCACGGCGTACCTCTTGAGGCGGCACAGA
>NW_893044.1:0-748 GCF_000209065.1 Trypanosoma cruzi | reverse complement strand
GCAGCGGATAGTCAGGGTTGTTTTGTGTCCAGTGTGTGCACACGCAAACATACATTGAAAGAGAGTGCCTCTGACTCCCGCCATTCATAATTCGAAACAAAAATTTAGACAACAACGTGTGGTGCAGCAGCCGCTCGAAAACGATCCGCCGAGTGCAGCACCATTGTGGGCAAGAGCTCGCGAAACTCCTCCAAGAAGCGGATAATTCAGGGTTGTTTGGTGTCCAGTGTGTGCACACGCAAACATACATTGAAGGAGAGTGTCTCTGACCACCACCATTCATAATTCGAAACAAAAATTTAGACCACAGCGTGTGGTGCAGCAGCCGCTCGAAAACGATCCGCCGACTGCAGCACCCTTGTGGGCAAGAGCTCGCGAAATTCCTCCAAGAAGCGGATAATTCAGGGTTGTTTGGTGTCCAGTGTGTGCACACGCAAACATACATTGAAAGAGAGTGCCTCTGACTCCCGCCATTCATAATTCGAAACAAAAATTTAGACCACAACGTGTGGTGCAGCAGCCGCTCGAAAACGATCCGCCGACTGCAGCACCCTTGTGGGCAAGAGCTCGCGAAATTCCTCCAAGCAGCGGATAATTCAGGGTTGTTTGGTGTCCAGTGTGTGCACACGCAAACATACATTGAAGGAGAGTGTCTCTGACTCCCGCCATTCATAATTCGAAACAAAAATTTAGACCACAGCGTGTGGTGCAGCAGCCGCTCGAAAACGATCCGACGAGTGCAGCACCA
>NW_893043.1:0-748 GCF_000209065.1 Trypanosoma cruzi | reverse complement strand
CAAACAGCTCCGTGTACTCCACGTCCCACACAATCGCCGGCAAGCCACGGCCGCGCAAAACACACACAGCGCAACAACGTCGTGCCGCCTCTCCTCCAAAATCATGAGCGCAACGCCCAACAAGTACTGGCGCACGTGCTCCATGCGCTGCAAACACATGCCGATCAGGTTGGCCGTCATGCACTGCATCTTGTCGTCCTAATTGTGCTTGGAGCAGGCCTTCCACATCCTCTCAATCCATAGCCTGGTGCTGTGAGAGGCTGCCGAAAGGTGCCACTTGTGTGGAGGACCTCAATGTGCGGAAACAACGGCCACACTTCCACACACATCTCCGCTCCCTCCGCTGTCCCACACACACAAAAGGGCGGTGTCATGGCGAGAGAGGCCCGCCGCACAGCGCATGCACGAAGGCGCACGCAAAAGCAACGCCATCCACGTCGCATCGCGAGATGGAGCCATGCGCACAGCACACACATGGCGGCAAAAATAGGGACGGGACGGACACAAATCCACGGCGCTGTCCTTTACTTCTCTCTTCCCCGACGGATTGGCACCCACACTCACAAATGGAGCACGGCGCACACCATCCGCTCTCCTCCGAGTGCGCTCAGCAGGCCGTCGCCCTCGTGCCATCGCAATGGGGAACACAAACAATCGTCGTCGCGGACCATCGGCGCCTCTAGCAGGAAAGAAGGCAGAAGAAATGGAAAATGTCAGAAGCACAATCAGCAGAGGGACACACCCAACG
>NW_893042.1:0-748 GCF_000209065.1 Trypanosoma cruzi | reverse complement strand
GACGTTTAAAAAAAAAGGATTTATATATTTTTCTACATATTTTTTAAGGGGTAGCGAGGAAAAGGAAAAAAGAGGGGGGGTTAATTTAAAAACAACAAAACAAAAACAAAAACAAAAACAAAAGGAAACGGAGAGAAAGTTATATATATATATATAGAGAGAGAGAGAGAGAGAGGGGGAACGAGAAGAGAAACGGCATCTTCGGCCATGGCGTGTGACCTTGACGAGACATGGGTAGAATGCATGGGTGAGTTCAAGGAATTTATTGGAAAGACCGGCAATCCATGGCGCTGCTACACCTGCGAGGGCGTTGAAAAGGAGACGATGCTTAGTGCACCGGAGGTGATGGACGCCAAGACGGATCCCGGCTGCGGCTACGGCTCTATTTGCTCCCTCAACAGCCTCTTGAAGGACGGCACCATCCCGTCTGCAGCCACGTTAACAGGAGAGGCCTTGTTAGATGTCATGGACCTTATTCACCTGAAGGAACTACATTATCTGCAGGGGTTTTCTCTCACTTCCGGCTGTCTTGAGTTTTCTTATTTTTTTTGCATGGATTTGTTAAAAGAGCAGAATTTAACGCTGTACACCTACTGCCGTGCTGTTGCCCGATGCATAGATTTGACGACGCGTGCGGTGATGACCATGAGGGTTCGAAGTGATGAGGAGTTTATTCCATGGTTCAAGGCACTGGATCCCGGGGAGGATGTGACGGAGGAACGAATAATGAACGAACTGGAAGAGGCCG
>NW_893041.1:0-748 GCF_000209065.1 Trypanosoma cruzi | reverse complement strand
GTTACACAACGCCGAGAGGACCAAGCAAACCCTGTGGGCGACGCTGCCGGGCGACGGCGGCGTGACGAAGGGCGGCATCATTCTCTCCGGCCACACGGACGTGGTCCCGGTGGACGGGCAGAAGTGGGACAGCGATCCGTTTACGCTGACGGAGCGGGATGGGAAACTGTACGGTCGCGGCACGTCGGACATGAAGGGCTTTGTTGCCGTGTGCATGTCTCTTGCCCCCGAGCTCCTCAAGATGAGGCGCGCGAAGCCGATCCACTTTGCGTGGTCGTACGACGAGGAGGTGAGCTGTCTCGGCGGCATGGAGCTGGCGGAGTTTGCGCGGGACCACGACGTCAGGGCGGAAGGCTGCATCATTGGGGAGCCGACCGGCATGACTGTTGTGATTGCTCACAAGGGCACCTCCCACTTTTGGGTGCGTGTGCGGGGCAAGGCGGCGCATTCGTCGCTTGCGCTGACGGGTGAAAGCTGCAACGCCATCGACTACGCCACAAAGCTCATTACGAAGCTGCGCGAGATTGCGGAGGAGTACCGCCGGAACGGCACCCGGCATGACTTCCAGGTGCCGTTCTCAACGCTGTCGACGAACCTCATCAGTGGCGGCAACGCCTCGAACACCGTGCCCGCGGAGTGCGAGTTCCTCTTCGAGTTTCGAGCGCTTCCCAACGAGACATGTCTCCAAGATGATGCAGCAGGTGCGGTCGTACGTGGAGACGCAGCTTCTCCCGGCCATGAAGGCGGA
>NW_893040.1:0-748 GCF_000209065.1 Trypanosoma cruzi | reverse complement strand
TTTTAAATGTTGTCACTCCATGCGAATAATGTGCTTCAGCGAGTGAGGGGGATTGTTGGGTTTGTGTGCGCTCTGATTCTGTTTGCTACTTTGCGCGGAAACGCAACACCTGAGTGGTGGGAAAATGGAGCGGGGCGATGCGTGGCTGCGTCCAGCCCATCGTTCACTGCACAGTGGTGTGGTGCACATTGTGGTGCTGACTCTGCGATGTGACTGCGGTCCCCTGCGCGGCGGTGGTGGTGGGTGGAGGAGCGTGTTGACCCGCGGCGGGACGGTGGGTTCGTGCCTTTTTTTTCTCTTTGTTTCTTCCCTTTTGTGAAGGTGTGCACTTATTTTTGGTGTCGGTTATGGGGCAAACAGACGGACAAAGTAAATAAAACAAAATAAAAAGGGCGATAATGTGGCGGTGTTGTGGCCAATTGCACGTTGTGTTGCTGCGGGGGCGGTGGGCCTTGGCTGCTTCACCGACAGGCGTTGCACTGCGGCTGCATGGCGCACCGACCACCGAGCCGTGCGAGTGCCACGCCCAACGCCGTTGGGACTGCGGGAGGAAACAGCCGCGAGTGTCCTTTGGAGCCAGCGGCGCCTGCTGGCTGCAGTTGGGCGGTGCGAGTGGGATGCTTCACCGCACGGGCGTTGTGATGGCACCTTGCAGCGGCTCTTGTGATGGTTCCGACGCTGCAGCTCGACATGTGGTGGGGAGTAAAGTGTGGCCGCCATGGACCATGAGCAGCACCAACATGAGGCT
>NW_893039.1:0-748 GCF_000209065.1 Trypanosoma cruzi | reverse complement strand
GGTTGCCGCTCAACTGCAGCCAGGAGTTGTAGTAGATGTTGGAGGAGTACCTTGAATAAAACACAGCCAAGCTTCCCTGCATGTCGTTGCCCTGAAACACAACAGCTGAAAGAGACTCCACACGTAAGATCGACAAAATGTTCATGAAGTACTTCACCGGCCTCGACACAACGTTGCCTCGGATCACCAAAGCAGAGCTGTTCAGTACGTTCAGCGGCAAAGACTGTCTAGTTCCCTCAAGATGTATCAGAGTACTGTTAGCGCCAGCCATATGAAACGTGTTGCCTAACACCGCAAACACGGAGTGCCACGACACCCTCAGCGCAGATCTGACAACGTAAATGGCGCTTGACGATGCCGCCACGGCGTGAAACACATTGCCGCTCAGCACCACCGCGGAGTCGTTGCTGATCACCAGTCCATTCATCGCAACACACGACGGCTTCCTAAGGACCAAACCCGACCGAGGGATCAGCCTCGTGACCGTAAAGCGGTTCCCGCTGATCGTGATGTTCGTGCGCGGTGGAAACCCACCCTCCGGGCTGAGCAGCGCGTCACTAAATGTGTTGCCGGTGACGAAGATGTTCAGCGACCCCACAGCGGCGTGCACGTTGCCCAACAGCAACAGCACGGCACCGTCCCTCCACGTGCATCCATCGAACCTGACGTTCGCCACGTCGCCCGTCATCCCCCCAACCAGCACCGTCAGTCTCATGCCGACCCCGCTGAACGTCACGTTGCGGTAGCA
>NW_893038.1:0-748 GCF_000209065.1 Trypanosoma cruzi | reverse complement strand
CTGTGGTCTAAATTTTCGTTTCGAATTATGAATGGTGGTGGTCAGAGGCACTCTCTTTCAATGTCTGTTTGCGTGTTCACACACTGGACGCCAAACAACCCTGAACTATCCGCTGCTTGGAGGAATGTCGCGAGATCTTGCCCACAAGGGTGCTGCAGTCGGATAATCGTTTTCGAGCGGCTGCTGCACCACACGCTGTGGTCTAAATTTTTGTTTCGAATTATGAATGGTGGTGGTCAGAGGCACTCTCTTTCAATGTCTGTTTGCGTGTTCACACACTGGACGCCAAACAACCCTGAACTATCCGCTGCTTGGAGGAATGTCGCGAGATCTTGCCCACATGGGTGCTGCACTCGGCGGATCGTTTTCGAGCGGCTGCTGCACCACACGCTGTGGTCTAAATTTTTGTTTCGAATTATGAATGGTGGTGGTCAGAGGCACTCTCTTTCAATGTCTGTTTGCGTGTTCACACACTGGACGCCAAACAACCCTGAACTATCCGCTGCTTGGAGGAATGTCGCGAGATCTTGCCCACATGGGTGCTGCACTCGGCGGATCGTTTTCGAGCGGCTGCTGCACCACACGCTGTGGTCTAAATTTTTGTTTCAATTATGAATGGTGGTGGTCAGAGAGCACTCTCTTTCAATGTCTGTTTGCGTGTTCACACACTGGACGCCAAACAACCCTGAACTATCCGCTGCTTGGAGGAATGTCGCGAGATCTTGCCCACAAAGGTGCTGCAGTCCGA
>NW_893037.1:0-748 GCF_000209065.1 Trypanosoma cruzi | reverse complement strand
AAAAAAAAAAAAAAAAAAAAAAAAAAAAAAAAAAAAAAAAAATTATTGATACAGTTTTTGTACTATATTGGTACGCGAAGCTTCCAACCCGCCTTTGGCGGTTATGTTTGGTCAATTTCTTTTGACCGGGGTTTACGGACCCCTTTTTTTTTTTTTTTTGTGGGTCTGTCCGCCATATCCATATACCCCTATATATATATACCCATATATATATAGCCCCGTACCCCCTCGTGCGGCTGCCCCCCCCCCCCCACGTTGCGTGTCCGCCACCTCCTTCGGGCCCCCTCATTTTCGCTTCATGGCTGCTATTGCCTGCATCTTTGTTGTGCTTCACCTTTTCTCCGTCTCGTTCCGTTTATTCGCCTTTTTTCCGCGTATGCCGCGCTTCTTCCTGTGTTTTCCGGTGTTTTTGCTTTGCTCGCACACTCGGCTGCATTTGCTGTTCCACACTCGCCATGTGCGTCTTTTCCGCCCCCTGACGCCGTCCACGGCGCTATCCCGGGGCCGACGTCCCGGACCCTGACCCCTCCCCAGTGTGGCCTGGGAGGGGGGGGGGGGGGTTTTTGTACACGGTCCCAAGTGCCGCGAAGGACCCCTCATCAAAATTGAAAACCGTTGTGGAACACAACTCCTTTCAACTAACGCTATTATTGATACAGTTTCTGTTTCAAATCCTGTTTGTGATAATTATTTACACAGGTTCTGTTTCAAAACCTGTTCGTGATAAACTTTTCCAATTTGTCTTAGT
>NW_893036.1:0-748 GCF_000209065.1 Trypanosoma cruzi | reverse complement strand
TCCAGTGTGGACACGCAAAACAGACATGAAAGAGAGTGTTCTGACCACCACCATTCATATTCGAAACAAAATTTAGACCACAGCGTGTGTGCAGCAGCCACTCGAAAACGATCCGCCGACTGCAGCACCCCTGTGGGCAAGATCTCGCGAATTTCCTCCAAGCAGCGGATAGTTCCGGGTTGTTTGGCGTCCAGTGTGTGAACACGCAAACAGACATTGACAGAGAGTGCCTCTGACCACCACCATTCATAATTCGAAACAGAAATTTAGACCACAACGTGCGGTGCAGCAGCCGCTCGAAAACGATCCGCCGAGTGCAGCACCCCTGTGGGCAAGATCTCGCGAAACTCCTCCAAGCAGCGGATAGTTCAGGGTTGTTTGGCGTCCAGTGTGTGAACACGCAAACAGACATTGAAAGAGAGTGTCTCTGACCACCACCATTCATAATTCGAAACAAAAATTTAGACCACAGCGTGTGGTGCAGCAGCCACTCGAAAACGATCCGCCGACTGCAGCACCCCTGTGGGCAAGATCTCGCGAATTTCCTCCAAGCAGCGGATGGTTCCGGGTTGTTTGGCGTCCATTGTGTGAACACGCAAACAGACATTGACAGAGAGTGCCTCTGACCACCACCATTCATAATTCGAAACAAAAATTTAGACCACAACGTGCGGTGCAGCAGCCGCTCGAAAACGATCCGCCGAGTGCAGCACCCCTGTGGGCAAGATCTCGCGAATTTCCTCCAAGC
>NW_893035.1:0-747 GCF_000209065.1 Trypanosoma cruzi | reverse complement strand
ACCACCATTCATAATTCGAAACAAAAATTTAGACCACAGCGTGTGGTGCAGCAGCCACTCGAAAACGATTATCCGACTGCAGCACCCTGTGGGCAAACTCGCGAAATTCCTCCAAGCAGCGGATAGTTCAGGGTTGTTTGGCGTCCAGTGTGTGAACACGCAAACAGACATTGAAAGAGAGTGCCTCTGACCACCACCATTCATAATTCGAAACAAAAATTTAGACCACAACGTGTGGTGCAGCAGCCACTCGAAAACGATTATCCGACTGCAGCACCCTTGTGGGCAAGATCTCGCGACATTCCTCCAAGCAGCGGATAGTTCAGGGTTGTTTGGCGTCCAGTGTGTGAACACGCAAACAGACATTGAAAGAGAGTGCCTCTGACCACCACCATTCATAATTCGAAACACAAATTTAGACCACAGCGTGTGGTGCAGCAGCCGCTCGAAAACGATCCGCCGAGTGCAGCACCCATGTGGGCAAGATCTCGCGACATTCCTCCAAGCAGCGGATAGTTCAGGGTTGTTTGGCGTCCAGTGTGTGAACACGCAAACAGACATTGAAAGAGAGTGCCTCTGACCACCACCATTCATAATTCGAAACAAAAATTTAGACCACAGCGTGTGGTGCAGCAGCCACTCGAAAACGATTATCCGACTGCAGCACCCTTGTGGGCAAGATCTCGCGACATTCCTCCAAGCAGCGGATATTAAGGGTTGTTTGGCGTCCCAGTGTGTGAACACGCA
>NW_893034.1:0-747 GCF_000209065.1 Trypanosoma cruzi | reverse complement strand
TGCAGGACGGTGTGCGAGTTCTGCAATCGCACTGATTCCATCTGTTTCGTGGTTTGTGCGGCTGCGGCTGCGGTGGTGGCCGCGTGAGAGTGAGTGTGAGAGAGCCATGCACCGCCCGCATACACACACTTCCTTCTCTGTCTGTGTGTGTGTCCCCTTGCATGGACTCTCGTCGTCGCCTCACCCCACGAAGCACACACAATAATGTGCCCATTGTATATATGCATGCACACCCATGCAGGCCCGTTGGTGCTCTCTTTTGCACGACACGCACCGCTGCCGTCCTGCCTGGCTGCATGGGCGGAGCACCGTAACTGTTTCTGTTTTTTTTTCATTGCATTGAGTGGGCGACCTCTCTCTCTCTCCCTGTGTGTTTGTTTTGCTTTACGGGAGCAATGAGAGTGTGTGTGCGCTGGTAGTCCCACGCTTTGGCTTTTTGTTTTGTTTTTCTTTTTGATTTTGTGGTTGAGTGCACCCATTCCGCGGCTGCGTGTGTGTGTGTGTGATGATATGAGTAATTTGCGTGTGTGCTTATCTGCCTCTCTCTGCCGTTGCTTTCTTCAGACTCTCTTGTGGCGCACAGCTGCTCTGCAAGTATAGGCGCTGACAAACACACACACACATGCACACACATGCCGTGCTTAAAACGCTGAGAATGCACGCACGCACAGGATTGTGGCTGCCGAGGCCCTCGCGAGGGGGAAAAAACCTGCATTTTTTTTTTTGACATGTTGCTCGGTGTGTGCT
>NW_893033.1:0-747 GCF_000209065.1 Trypanosoma cruzi | reverse complement strand
GGATTTGTTATTTATTTTTTTTTTTTTTTTACGCAAAAAGGGGGGGGGAAAAAAAAAAAGAAAAAAAATGGGGAATGGGAAAAAAAATTTTTTTTTTTTTTTGAAGAGTTTTATTTTTTTTTTATTGTTGTTGTTTTTGTCTTTTTTTTTTTTTTTTTTTTTTTTTGTTTTGTTTTTTTGTTTTTTGTTTTTGTTTTTTTTGTTTTTCTCCCGTCATCATTTTTTCCTTCCCTCCTCAACAAACCTCCTCCATTCCCTCTTTTTTTTTTTTTTTTTTTTTTTTTTTTTTTCGGGGGGGGGGAGGAGGCACACAACCACCAACACAACCTCATTTACTTTTCGGCGTGTAAAAAAAAAAAAAAAAATTCTTCTTCTTTTTCTTCTTACGCGCGTACTCGTGTGTGTGTGTGTGTGTGAGTTTGTATGTCAGGTGTGCAATTGCAGCGGATATATATATATATATATGCATATTGCCCTCGTAGATATACATGCAACGAGTAGCATTTTACTATCATACGTACCTTTGTTTTTTTTCTTTTATTTTTCTTTTTTTTTTTTTTACATCTTTTGTTTTTGTTTTTTTGTTTTGTTTTGTTTTTGTTTTTTTTTACTATTCTGTTCCCCTTTTTTTTTTTTTTTTTTTTTTTTATTTCCCCCGGTGTTTTTGTTGTTGTTTTCTTTTGTTTTTTTGTTTTTTTTTGTCCCCCCCCCCCTTCTTTCCCCCCCTTCCCCCCCCTTCGTTGGTTC
>NW_893032.1:0-747 GCF_000209065.1 Trypanosoma cruzi | reverse complement strand
AGGCGACGACGAGAGTCCATGCAAGGGGACACACACACAGAGAGAGAAGGAAGTGTGTGTATGCGGGCGGTGCATGGCTCTCTCACACTCACTCTCACGCGGCCACCACGGCAGCCGCAGCCGCACAAACCACGAAACAGATGGAATCAGTGCGATTGCAGAACTCGCACACCGTCCTGCAAACCAGAAGTTTAAAAAGCAATATGAAACAAGAATTCAAAAAAAAAAAATGGAAAAAACTTAGGCTTCTGCGGGAATCGAACCCGCGTCCCCGGATGACATTGTGAGCGTGTTTGCGACTGAGCTAAAAAAATGCGGTCGCGCGACTCCTTTTCACGTAAAGTATTAATGTCGATCTTCGAACAATCGAGCACATTTGCGTTGTCCCCTGGAAAACGAAAAAGACGTGTTTAGGATGCGCAGCCGCAGCGTGGTTACTACTGTAAGTCGTCATATATCTAACGCCCGAGGCCACCGCTGCAGCTTGGATAATTCGACACGTCGTGCTGTATCTAACGTCCGGGGCAGCCGCTGCAACTTGGATAATTCGACACGTCGTCCCGTATCTAACGTCCGGGGCAGCCGCTGCAACTTGGATAATTCGACACGTCGTCCTGTATCTAACGTCCGGGGCCACCGCCCTACCATTTTTTATTTCTTGCGGCGGCCAACCCCGGCAGTAAGGACAAAAAAAAGAATCGCGTTTTCTTTAATGTTTTTCCTGTTTGGGGGCGGGGATCTTTGTTT
>NW_893031.1:0-747 GCF_000209065.1 Trypanosoma cruzi | reverse complement strand
TTGGACCACAACGTGTGATGCAGCAGCCGCTCGAAAACGATCAGCCGAGTGCACCACCCGTGTGGGCAAGAGCTCGCGAAATTCCTCCAAGCAGCGGATAGTTCAGGGTTGTTTGGTGTCCCAGTGTGTGAACACGCAAACAGATAGTGACAGAGAGTGCCTCTGACTCCCACCATTCACAATCGGAAACAAAAATTTGGACCACAACGTGTGATGCAGCGGCCGCTCGAAAACGATCAGCCGAGTGCACCACCCGTGTGGGCAAGAGCTCGCGAAATTCCTCCAAGCAGCGGATAGTTCAGGGTTGTTTGGTGTCCAGTGTGTGAACACGCAAACAGATATTGACAGAGAGTGTCTCTGACCCCCACCATTCACAATCGGAAACAAAAATTTGGACCACAACGTGTGATGCAGCAGCCGCTCGAAAACGATCAGCCGAGTGCACCACCCGTGTGGGCAAGAGCTCGCGAAATTCCTCCAAGCAGCGGATAGTTCAGGGTTGTTTGGTGTCCAGTGTGTGAACACGCAAACAGATATTGACAGAGAGTGCCTCTGACTCCCACCATTCACAATCGGAAACAAAAATTTGGACCACAACGTGTGATGCAGCAGCCGCTCGAAAGCGATCAGCCGAGTGCAGCACCCGTGTGGACAAGAGCTCGCGAAATTCCTCCAAGCAGCGGATAGTTCAGGGTTGTTTGGTGTCCAGTGTGTGAACACGCAAACAGATATTGACAGAGAGTTCTC
>NW_893030.1:0-747 GCF_000209065.1 Trypanosoma cruzi | reverse complement strand
ACGAGAGTCCATGCAAGGGGACACACACACAGAGAGAGAAGGAAGTGTGTGTATGCGGGCGGTGCATGGCTCTCTCACACTCACTCTCACGCGGCCACCACCGCAGCCGCAGCCGCACAAACCACGAAACAGATGGAATCAGTGCGATTGCAGAACTCGCACACCGTCCTGCAAACCAGAAGTTTAAAAAGCAATATGAAACAAGAATTCAAAAAAAAAAAAAATGGAAAAAACTTAGGCTTCTGCGGGAATCGAACCCGCGTCCCCGGATGACATTGTGAGCGTGTTTGCCACTGAGCTAAAAAAATGCGGTCGCGCGACTCCTTTTCACGTAAAGTATTAATGTCGATCTTCGAACAATCGAGCACATTTGCGTTGTCCCCTGGAAAACGAAAAAGACGTGTTTAGGATGCGCAGCCGCAGCGTGGTTACTACTGTAAGTCGTCATATATCTAACGCCCGAGGCCACCGCTGCAGCTTGGATAATTCGACACGTCGTGCTGTATCTAACGTCCGGGGCAGCCGCTGCAACTTGGATAATTCGACACGTCGTCCCGTATCTAACGTCCGGGGCAGCCGCTGCAACTTGGATAATTCGACACGTCGTCCTGTATCTAGCGTCCGGGGCCACCGCCCTACCATTTTTTATTTCTTGCGGCGGCCAACCCCGGCAGTTAGGACAAAAAAAAGAATCGCGTTTTCTTTAATGTTTTTCCTGTTTGGGGGCGGGGACTTTGTTTTCTATGA
>NW_893029.1:0-747 GCF_000209065.1 Trypanosoma cruzi | reverse complement strand
CTATAGATAGATTACACGGTGATAGGAAGGGAGCAAGACACTTGGGCTGCTCGGCTGACGGCCACACGTAGATATATATATAT
This sequence comes from Trypanosoma cruzi, assembly GCF_000209065.1. Lineage (NCBI taxonomy): Eukaryota > Euglenozoa > Kinetoplastea > Trypanosomatida > Trypanosomatidae > Trypanosoma > Trypanosoma cruzi. The sequence continues at coordinate 664 of NW_893029.1, read as the reverse complement.
ATATATATACACATGTGTGTGTGTGCGTGTGCAGTGAGGCACGCTCCCCTCTGTGATCACCAGTCCTCATGGGCGTCCAGCTGCACCTTCTCTCTCTTTCTCTCCTTTTTTTCCTTTCTTTTTGCCCCTCGCTCTCACACACCGCGCAGAACCAAGCAACCAAGCACACAGCTAAACAAACACAGCAAGATGGCGAAGGGCAAGAAGAGCGGCGAGGCGAAGGGGACGCAGAAGCGCCAGAAGAAGATCCTGCGCGAGAACGTCCGTGGAATCACCCGCGGGTCATCCGCCGCCTGGCGCGCCGTGGCGGCGTGAAGCGCATCTCCGGCATCATCTACAACGAGGTGCGTGGCGTGATCAAGTCGTTCGTGGAGGGCGTCGTGCGCGACGCCACGGCGTACACGGAGTACTCCCGCAAGAAGACCGTCACGGCCGTGGACGTCGTGAACGCGCTGCGCAAGCGCGGCAAGATCCTGTACGGCTACGCGTGAGGACCCACATGTTAGAGGCATCAGTCGCGGCGGGTGGACTGGCGGCAACGCCATGCCCCCGCAACTATAGATAGATTAGCAACGGTGATAGGAAGGGAGCAAGACACTTGGGGCTGCTCGGCTGACGGCCACACGTAAATTATATATATATACACATGTGTGTGTGTGCGTGT
>NW_893028.1:0-747 GCF_000209065.1 Trypanosoma cruzi | reverse complement strand
CGCACGCCTCTAGTTAGATCCTTTGTGGCGTTTCTTGTTTTTACAAGCGTCTAGAAGCACGATTTTTTGTTTTCTTTTTTTTGATTTGGGTTTGTCCACCCTCTTCTTTTTTTTTTGATGCCGCGGGACGTAGCCCTCTGGGCGGCTCGTGGTGCGCGTGTGGTTTTCATGACGGGCCGCACGTGAAGTATAGAGGGAGTCTGATTGCTGTGCGGGTGGAGGTGCCCGATGCTCTCGCCCTGTTTGTGTGTCTGTGTGTTTGGCTGCAGCTGCTCTTGCCGGCTCTCCGCTGATGTGCTCTTTTTCCTCTCATTTTCTCCTGCGCTTTTCGACTGCTCGCGCAAGATCTCTGCGAACAAGCAACCAGAACCAAGTACGAACCAAGCCATGGCCACCCCCAAGAGCTCGTCGGCGAACCGCAAAAAGGGCGGCAAGAGGTCGCACCGCAAGCCGAAGCGGACGTGGAATGTCTACATCAGCCGCTCGCTCAAGTCGATCAACAACCATATGTCGATGTCCGGCCGGACGATGAAGATTGTGAACTCGTTCGTGAACGACCTCTTTGAGCGCATTGCGTCCGAGGCCGCCACGGTGGTGCGCGTCAACAAGAAGCGCACACTGGGTGCACGCGAGCTGCAGACGGCGGTGCGCCTCGTGCTGCCGGCGGACCTGGCGAAGCACGCAATGGCGGAGGGCACCAAGGCGGTGTCGCACGCCTCTAGTTAGATCCTTTGTGGCGTTTCTTGT
>NW_893027.1:0-747 GCF_000209065.1 Trypanosoma cruzi | reverse complement strand
CAGTGTGAGCTGAGTCGGGAATTGCGTCCTCACGCGTTTTCGTCGTCAGACTGACAGGAAACTGTGGAATTTCATCACGCGTCGCAGCCGCATCTCTCACCCGTGCGCGTCCTCTTTGGTTTTGTTTTTTCCCATCGTTTCCCGAACTGGGGAGGGAGCCTCGACGCGCGCACCGTCACCGCAAACTCTCGCGCAACCGGGCAGTGGCGCCACGCGCGGCACCGACAGCGCGCCACCGGCCCAAGGGTCGCTGCGCTTCACGACCGGCGTGTCTCTTTCTCGGGGCGCCGATGCACCCAAGCGCCCAGCGTCACGGAGCGGTGGGTCTCAAGACGCGCCTTTCCTGGCCATGCGAGGGGAGGCGCGGGGGCCAGCCGGCGAGGTTGCGGCGGGCGGGGCGGCTGTCAGACCTGTTGAGTTCGTTTTTGGCCATCACGCAAGCGCGTTCACGGGGCCACGCGCCCTCGCGCACAAGAGTTGGTTGCTTCCATCAGCAGCGGCGTGCGCCCACCACAACCCACCTCCGGGCAATTCGGCCCTCTCTTTCTCTTTCTCTCTCTTGCGCTTTCGGGCGGGCCCGCCACCAACCGTTTGCACAGGCAGGGCGCCAGACAGGGCAGGATGTTACGTGCGCGCCGTTGCGCAAGAAAGAAAAACGACAACAATAGCAGGAAGTGGGAGGGAGGGGAGCGGGCGCTCAGCCGAAAGGTGATTTTTATTGTTCCGTTCTCAATGCGTCGCTCAAAC
>NW_893026.1:0-747 GCF_000209065.1 Trypanosoma cruzi | reverse complement strand
ACGCCAAACAACCCGGAACTATCCGCTGCTTGGAGGAATTTCGCGAGATCCTGCCCACAACGGTGCTGCACTCGGATAATCGTTTTCGAGCGGCTGCTGCACCACACGTTGTGGTCTAAATTTTTGTTTCGAATTATGGATGGTGGTGGTCAGAGACACTCTCTTTCAATGTCTGTTTGCGTGTTCACACACAGAACGCCAAACAACCCGGAACTATCCGCTGCTTGGAGGAATTTCGCGAGATCTTGCCCACAACGGTGCTGCACTCGGCGGATCGTTTTCGAGCGGCTGCTGCACCACACGCTGTGGTCTAAATTTTTGTTTCGAATTATGAATGGTGGTGGTCAGAGACACTCTCTTTCAATGTCTGTTTGCGTGTTCACACACTGAACGCCAAACAACCCGGAACTATCCGCTGCTTGGAGGAATTTCGCGAGATCCTGCCCACAACGGTGCTGCACTCGGATAATCGTTTTCGAGCGGCTGCTGCACCACACGTTGTGGTCTAAATTTCTGTTTCGAATTATGGATGGTGGTGGTCAGAGACACTCTCTTTCAATGTCTGTTTGCGTGTTCACACACAGAACGCCAAACAACCCGGAACTATCCGCTGCTTGGAGGAATTTCGCGAGATCCTGCCCACAACGGTGCTGCACTCGGCGGATCGTTTTCGAGCGACTGCTGCACCACACGTTGTGGTCTAAATTTTTGTTTCGAAATTATGGATGATGGTGGTCAGAGACACTC
>NW_893025.1:0-747 GCF_000209065.1 Trypanosoma cruzi | reverse complement strand
CTTTCAATGTCTGTTTGCGTGTTCACACACTGGACGCCAAACAACCCTGAACTATCCGCTGCTTGGAGGAATTTCGCGAGATCTTGCCCACAGGGGTGCTGCAGTCGGCGGATCGTTTTCGAGTGGCTGCTGCACCGCACGTTGTGGTCTAAATTTTTGTTTCGAATTATGAATGGTGGTGGTCAGAGACACTCTCTTTCAATGTCTGTTTGCGTGTTCACACACTGGACGCCAAACAACCCTGAACTATCCGCTGCTTGGAGGAATTTCGCGAGATCTTGCCCACAGGGGTGCTGCACTCGGCGGATCGTTTTCGAGTGGCTGCTGCACCACACGCTGTGGTCTAAATTTTTGTTTCGAATTATGAATGGTGGTGGTCAGAGACACTTTCTTTCAATGTCTGTTTGCGTGTTCACACACTGGACGCCAAACAACCCTGAACTATCCGCTGCTTGGAGGAATTTCGCGAGATCTTGCCCACAGGGGTGCTGCACTCGGCTGATCGTTTTCGAGTGGCTGCTGCACCGCACGTTGTGGTCTAAATTTTTGTTTCGAATTATGAATGGTGGTGGTCAGAGACACTCTCTTTCAATGTCTGTTTGCGTGTTCACACACTGGACGCCAAACAACCCTGAACTATCCGCTGCTTGGAGGAATGTCGCCAGATCTTGCCCACAGGGGTGCTGCAGTCGGCGGATCGTTTTCGAGTGGCTGCTGCACCACACGCTGTGGTCTAAATTTTTGTTT
>NW_893024.1:0-747 GCF_000209065.1 Trypanosoma cruzi | reverse complement strand
CTCTTTCAAATGTCTGTTTGCGTGTTCACACACTGGACGCCAAACAACCCTGAACTATCCGCTGCTTGGAGAATTTCGCGAGATCTTGCCCACAGGGGTGCTGCACTCGCCGGATCGTTTTCGAGCGGCCGCTGCACCACACGTTGTGGTCTAAATTTTTGTTTCGAATTATGAATGGTGGTGGTCAGAGACACTCTCTTTCAATGTCTGTTTGCGTGTTCACACACTGAACGCCAAACAACCCTGAACCATCCGCTGCTTGGAGGAATTTCGCGAGATCTTGCCCACATGGGTGCTGCACTCGGCGGATCGTTTTCGAGCGGCTGCTGCACCGCACGTTGTGGTCTAAATTTTTGTTTCGAATTATGAATGGTGGTGTTCAGAGGCACTCTCTTTCAATGTCTGTTTGCGTGTTCACACACTGGACGCCAAACAACCCGGAACTATCCGCTGCTTGGAGGAGTTTCGCGAGATCTTGCCCACATGGGTGCTGCACTCGGCGGATCGTTTTCGAGTGGCTGCTGCACCACACGTTGTGGTCTAAATTTTTGTTTCGAATTATGAATGGTGGTGGTCAGAGGCACTCTCTTTCAATGTCTGTTTGCGTGTTCACACACTGGACGCCAAACAACCCTGAACTATCCGCTGCTTGGAGGAGTTTCGCGAGATCTTGCCCACATGGGTGCTGCACTCGGCGGATCGTTTTCGAGCGGCTGCTGCACCGCACGTTGTGGTCTAAATTTTTGT
>NW_893023.1:0-747 GCF_000209065.1 Trypanosoma cruzi | reverse complement strand
AAAATTAGACCCACAGCGTGTGTGCAGCAGCCACTCGAAAACGATCCGCCGAGTGCAGCACCATTGTGGGCAAGAGCTCGCGAAATTCCTCCAAGCAGCGGATAATTCAGGGTTGTTTGGTGTCCAGTGTGTGCACACGCAAACATACATTGAAAGAGAGTGTCTCTGACTCCCGCCATTCATAATTCGAAACAAAAACATAGACCACAACGTGTGGTGCAGCAGCCGCTCGAAAACGATCCGCCGAGTGCAGCACCCTTGTGGCTAGGAGCTCGCGAAATTCCTCCAAGCAGCGGATAATTCAGGGTTGTTTGGTGTCCAGTGTGTGAACACGCAAACATACATTGAAAGAGAGTGTCTCTGACTCCCGCCATTCATAATTCAAAACAAAAATTTAGACCACAGCGTGTGGTGCAGCAGCCGCTCGAAAACGATCCGCCGAGTGCAGCACCCTTGTGGGCAGGAGCTCGCGAAATTCCTCCAAGCAGCGGATAATTCAGGGTTGTTTGGTGTCCAGTGTGTGCACACGCAAACATACATTGAAAGAGAGTGCCTCTGACTCCCGCCATTCATAATTCGAAACAAAAACATAGACCACAACGTGTGGTGCAGCAGCCGCTCGAAAACGATCCGCCGAGTGCAGCACCCTTGTGGGCAGGAGCTCGCGAAATTCCTCCAAGCAGCGGATAGTTCAGGGTTGTTTGGTGTCCAGTGTGTGCACACGCAAACATACAAGAAAGAGAGTGC
>NW_893022.1:0-747 GCF_000209065.1 Trypanosoma cruzi | reverse complement strand
AAGGTGGGCGCTGACTGTGTGTGTGTGTGTGTGTGTGTGCTGGTGCCACTGCGGCGTGGCGTGGCTGCTCCGTCGCGTCTCGGTCCCACTCCCCCGCTGTCTCTGTTCTTTTGTGTGTATGCCTTGCACCTGCCCGTGTCTCTTCCTCCCATGCTGCGTGCTCTCGTTGTGCCCGCCCGGTGCCGGCCCGACGGGAGAGTTTACACCGCGAGCAACAAGCGAAGTCCACAAAGGCCCAAGTGACAATGATGCTGCGCCGCGTCCTCTGCGTGCTTGTCTTTGCCCTCTGCTGTGCGTGCGTGTGCGCCACGGCCCAGGAGGAGGGGCAGTACGATGCTGCTGTGTTTGAGGCTGCTGGGGGCGACCCGAAGAAGAACACGACTACCACTACCACTACGTCTACTACTACCTCCAGTGCGCCCAAGAACACGACCACAACTACCTCCAAGGCACCGACTCCTGAAGACGCGCGCAGTCCTGGCGGCCCTGTGTGGGTGCCGGTGCCGCTGCTGCTGCTGGTCAGTGCCGCTGTGGCGACCGCCGGTGCTGCGTGCTGAAGACAGGGCGGGGGCGCGTGCCCCCTCGGTCTGGAGTCCCGTTGTGTGCGGCCACTGCCCGCACGCGCGGGAGCACCGACTGGCGCCTGCGCCGCGTATATTTGAGCACCCTGCAGCGGTGTGGACGTATATATTCCGGTGTCTTTGGTTGTGCGTGCTGGCCCCGTGCCGCCTGCCCGTGCATTCTCTG
>NW_893021.1:0-747 GCF_000209065.1 Trypanosoma cruzi | reverse complement strand
ATAAAAATTTGGACCACAAACGTGTGATGGAGCAGCCGCTCGAAAGCGATCAGCCGAGTGCAGCACCCTTGTGGCAAGAGCTCGCGAATTCCTCCAAGCAGCGGATAGTTCAGGGTTGTTTGGTGTCCAGTGTATGAACACGCAAACAGATATTGAAAGAGAGTGTCTCTGACTCCCACCATTCACAATTGGAAACAAAAATTTAGACCACAACGTGTGATGGAGCAGCCGCTCGAAAGCGATCAGCCGAGTGCAGCACCCTTGTGGGCAAGAGCTCGCGAAATTCCTCCAAGCAGCCGACAATCCAGGGTTGTTTGGTGTCCAGTGTATGAACACGCAAACAGGTATTGAAAGAGAGTGTCTCTGACTCCCACCATTCACAATCGGAAACAAAAATTTGGACCACAACGTGTGATGCAGCGACCGCTCGAAAACGATCAGCCGAGTGCAGCACCCTTGTGGGCAAGAGCTCGCGAAATTCCTCCAAGCAGCGGATAGTTCAGGGTTGTTTGGTGTCCAGTGTATGAACACGCAAACAGGTATATGAAAGAGAGTGTCTCTGACTCCCACCATTCACAATCGGAAACAAAAATTTAGACCACAACGTGTGATGGAGCAGCCGCTCGAAAGCGATCAGCCGAGTGCAGCACCCTTGTGGGCAAGAGCTCGCGAAATTCCTCCAAGCAGCCGACAATCCAGGGTTGTTTGGTGTCCAGTGTATGAACACGCAAACAGGTATGAAAGAGA
>NW_893020.1:0-747 GCF_000209065.1 Trypanosoma cruzi | reverse complement strand
TGTGGGGGTCAGAGGTACTCTCTGTCAATATCTGTGTGCGTGTTCATGCACTGGACGCCAAACAACCCTGAACTATCCGCTGCTTGGGGGAATTTCGCGAGCTCTTGCCCACACGGGTGCTGCACTCGGCTGATCGTTTTCGAGCGGCTGCTGCATCACACGTCGTGGTCTAAATTTTTGTTTCCAATTATGAATGGTGGGGGTCAGAGGCACTCTCTGTCAATATCTGTGTGCGTGTTCACATACTGGACGCCAAACAACCCTGAATTATCCGCTGCCTGGGGGAATTTCGCGAGCTCTTGCCCACACGGGTGCTGCACTCGGCTGATCGTTTTCGAGCGGCTGCTACATCACACGTCGTGGTCTAAATTTTTGTTTCCAATTATGAATGATGGGGGTCAGAGGTACTCTCTGTCAATATCTGTTTGCGTGTTCATACACTGGACACCAAACAACCCTGAACTATCCGCTGCTTGGGGGAATTTCGCGAGCTCTTGCCCACACGGGTGCTGCACTCGGCTGATCGTTTTCGAGCGGCTGCTGCATCACACGTCGTGGTCTAAATTTTTGTTTCCAATTATGAATGGTGGGGGTCAGAGGTACTCTCTGTCAATATCTGTGTGCGTGTTCACACACTGGACACCAAACAACCCTGAACTATCCGCTGCTTGGGGGAATTTCGCGAGCTCTTGCCCACACGGGTGCTGCACTCGGCTGATCGTTTTCGAGCGGCTGCTGCATCACACG
>NW_893019.1:0-747 GCF_000209065.1 Trypanosoma cruzi | reverse complement strand
CGCAGCCGCCTCGTCCTCATCCTCGTCGGTCACCTCCTTCTCCGTCGCCTTCTCCACCATCAGCTCAATGTCATAACCGATGAACTCCGAGTGCTTCTTGATGAGATCCTTCAGACGGCGCTCCTCCAGGTACTCCTGCTGGTCCTCCTTCAGGTGCAAAACAATGCGGGTGCCGCGCTTCAGGTCACAGTCCGGCGTCGGCGTCACGGTGAAAGTGCCGCCAGCAGACGATTCCCACGTGTACGCCTCGTCGTCGTTGTTCTTCGACACAACCGTCACGCGGTCAGCCACAAGGTACGCCGAGTAGAAACCAACACCGAACTGGCCAATCATGCTCATGTCACCACCGGCCTCCAGCGCCTCCATGAAGGCCTTTGTGCCGGACCGCGCGATCGTGCCCAGATTGTTCACAAGCTCCGCCTTCGTCATGCCAATACCGGTATCCTCCACCGTCAGCGTCTTGTTTGCCTTGTCGGGGATCACGCGGATACGAAGGTGGGACTCGTCACCCAGCACCGCCTGGTTCGTCAGGCTCTGGTAGCGGATCTTGTCGCACGCATCGGACGAGTTGCTGATCAATTCACGCACGAAAATTTCCTTGTTGGAATAGAACGTATTAATTATGAGAGACATTAGCTGATTAATCTCAGCCTGGAATGCGAATGTCTCGGTCATCTTTGCGAGTTTCTTGTTCTTAGGGTCTCTAACACGTGTGTGAGGTGTGAGTATATGCCTGTCTTTCTTGTG
>NW_893018.1:0-747 GCF_000209065.1 Trypanosoma cruzi | reverse complement strand
CAGAGACACTCTCTTTCAATGTCTGTTTGCGTGTTCACACACTGGACGCCAAACAACCCTGAACTATCCGCTGCTTGGAGGAATTTCGCGAGATCTTGCCCACATGGGTGCTGCACTCGGCGGATCGTTTTCGAGCGGCTGCTGCACCACACGCTGTGGTCTATGTTTTTGTTTCGAATTATGAATGGTGGTGGTCAGAGGCACTCTCTTTCAATGTCTGTTTGCGTGTTCACACACTGGACGCCAAACAACCCTGAACTATCCGCTGCTTGGAGGAATGTCGCGAGATCTTGCCCACAAGGGTGCTGCAGTCGGATAATCGTTTTCGAGTGGCTGCTGCACCACACGCTGTGGTCTAAATTTTTGTTTCGAATTATGAATGGTGGTGGTCAGAGGCACTCTCTTTCAATGTCTGTTTGCGTGTTCACACACTGGACACCAAACAACCCTGAACTATCCGCTGCTTGGAGGAATTTCGCGGGACCTTGCCCACAGGGGTGCTGCAGTCGGCGGATCGTTTTCGAGCGGCCGCTGCACCACACGCTGTGGTCTAAATTTTTGTTTCGAATTATGAATGGTGGTGGTCAGAGACACTCTCTTTCAATGTCTGTTTGCGTGTTCACACACTGGACACCAAACAACCCTGAACTATCCGCTGCTTGGAGGAATTTCGCGAGATCTTGCCCACATGGGTGCTGCACTCGGCGGATCGTTTTCGAGCGGCTGCTGCACCACACGCTGTGGTCT
>NW_893017.1:0-747 GCF_000209065.1 Trypanosoma cruzi | reverse complement strand
GGTGGTGGTCAGAGACACTCTCTTTCAATGTCTGTTTGCGTGTTCACACACTGAACGCCAAACAACCCGGAACTATCCGCTGCTTGGAGGAATTTCGCGAGATCTTGCCCACAACGGTGCTGCACTCGGATAATCGTTTTCGAGCGGCTGCTGCACCACACGCTGTGGTCTATGTTTTTGTTTCGAATTATGAATGGTGGTGGTCAGAGGCACTCTCTTTCAATGTCTGTTTGCGTGTTCACACACTGAACGCCAAACAACCCGGAACTATCCGCTGCTTGGAGGAATTTCGCGAGATCTTGCCCACAACGGTGCTGCACTCGGATAATCGTTTTCGAGCGGCTGCTGCACCACACGCTGTGGTCTATGTTTTTGTTTCGAATTATGAATGGTGGTGGTCAGAGACACTCTCTTTCAATGTCTGTTTGCGTGTTCACACACTGGACGCCAAACAACCCGGAACTATCCGCTGCTTGGAGGAATTTCGCGAGATCTTGCCCACAACGGTGCTGCACTCGGATAATCGTTTTCGAGCGGCTGCTGCACCACACGCTGTGGTCTATGTTTTTGTTTCGAATTATGAATGGTGGTGGTCAGAGACACTCTCTTTCAATGTCTGTTTGCGTGTTCACACACTGAACGCCAAACAACCCGGAACTATCCGCTGCTTGGAGGAATTTCGCGAGATCTTGCCCACAACGGTGCTGCACTCGGATAATCGTTTTCGAGCCGGCTGCTGCACCACAC
>NW_893016.1:0-747 GCF_000209065.1 Trypanosoma cruzi | reverse complement strand
CCCTCTTTTCTAGGGAAAAGCACAGGCAACCTCTACTGGTAAGCCAACATATTGGTAGAAACGCCAAACTTGTAGACCTGGCTGCGGGTATATCCCATGTCCCGCAGAAAGCCGCAATACTTGTAGAATGGCCCTTGCCAATATGAATAGTTACCAATCGTACTTACTCTTCCACAAAGAGGCAACAGCATACTCTGGGGACCACAAATAAGGATCTTTGGCCGCACAATATTCCCTGTAGCGGGATTAACGATAGCGGGAGGTGGGAGTGCCTTTTCTACGATAGTTGGATCAATGTTTCCGAGAAAGAAGTTTTCACCCAGACGTACACCCTGTGCTCTTGTCTGCTTGGCCAGGGAAAAGACATTGTAATTTGAAGATATCCTGTCAGGATTTCGCCTAGCGTAGGCATCAAATGTCTCGCGAAAGGGAATGTCCTTTGCAGTGTGGTGACAATATAGGAAGTATAATTTTGTGCGATCACTCTTATCGCTTTCCAGCACCTTCATCAGCTGCAAGGCAATCGAGGCACCAGAGGTGGTGGAAATGAGACCCAACTCCCCATATGTGTTCTTCTTGTACGGAAACTCCTTCATCCAGCGGCCAAGGTAGACCCGATCGCCGCGCTCAAGATACCGCAGTCGGGCTGACATAACTCCAGGGTCGCGGTCTTTAATTGCAAACTCCACGATACCCCGCTGCTCCGGATAGTGATCGGTGTATACCAACGGCTAACGGAACCCATCA
>NW_893015.1:0-747 GCF_000209065.1 Trypanosoma cruzi | reverse complement strand
CCACCCAACACACACACCCTCACACAAACAAACACATCGGGTTTAATAATTCATTATAATGAAAACAGACAAGAGCAGCAAATTGATGAAGCACAAAAGTCCTCCTCATGTCCACCTTCCACCTTCCACCTTCCCCCTTCCCAGTCGAGTTAATCAAATCCGCTGAACCCTGTCAAGACAAATGCATCGTAGTAACTCTTCTTTTCGAGTTGGTGGCACCAATTCCATGCGGATGTCAACCTTCCATCGATACAACTTCCACCATCATCACCGGATCCGTCAAAGGCGTGCCGAAAGAAATCCGACAATATCATCATTCTTAGCGCCTTGTATGAGTTAAACTTTGCTCGAAAAAAGTTTCGGAGTCCTGGGTGCTCCTCTGGGCTACTGGGAGAAAAGATTTTTTCTATTTCCATGATGGTGTGCATTATTGGTTGAACGATGCGGGGAATGACGGTGTATTTGTCAATGAACACCAACGGGTTCGGCACATCGCGATCTCCCAAGTGAATGACCTTTATTCCCACCCAGCCGCCCATTTCTTGATCCGCCTCACTTACACATCTCGCCATACGGGAGTAACTCTTTGGTGCACGACACATGCGGTGAAAACCTTGTCCGGTGTTTACAAAGGTATAATGACCATCACCATCAATAAGCATGTCATCTTCAGAAACCTGCCAAAAATCAAATATATTGCGTTGCACATTTTCCCATAATGTCAGAGATTCTACCACGTACTGGCAA
>NW_893014.1:0-747 GCF_000209065.1 Trypanosoma cruzi | reverse complement strand
AGGTAACAGAGCTTTCACATTCCCATGGCATCACTAGCCACACCAAGAGGGGGATATCGTCTGATTCGGACGGCTGTGCATGAGCATTTTTCGTGTGTGGGCCTGAATGAGACGCCGTGGCGGACTCTGTGGTTCCTTCGACCGACCTTGTCGTTGGTGAAGTGCGCACGTTGAGGCGGTACAACCAGACATCCTCGGTGATTTGCTCCCTCCGCCGCTTCACCTCGGCAAGCATAGAAAACGGCCTTCCATAGACTGACTGCAGCTTTTGGCGATAATAACCGCCCATGAGATTCGGCACACGTTGGCCGAGAAGAGTCAAACCCGCCACAGCCTGCCTGTGATCCACCTCTCCGTCATCTGAATGTGATGTCCGAGATGAGTCTGTGCTTTGGGAGTTACGTGCCGCAGGCTGCTGCTGTTGTCGAAGATGACGGAGTCGCGTTCTACGCTGTCCCTCAACTTGTTTTCCATACTGCCAAATAAGGAAGAACTCAATGATACGTGCTTGGGTGCCTAACAGAGCACCCATGATGCGGTCAGAAATCGTGCCAACAAAATCAACAGCAGCACTCCACATCTTTCCTCTACCCTCCTTTCCTGTCCTGTTTTCTTTCTCTTTTTCTCCAAGCACTCTCGGATCAGATTGCCCCTTCCCTCAAACTTGCACTAAACTTCCTTTGTGGCGTATGTACACGCTCTTTTTTTTCGAGTTGATCCCTCGATAACTCTCCCTTCTATTGATAG
>NW_893013.1:0-747 GCF_000209065.1 Trypanosoma cruzi | reverse complement strand
TATTTCCCTTAGTGCGTTACTTGCCTTTTAGAAGCGCAAGGCGGAAGCAACATCTGTTTCTCTATACGAAAACAGCGGAGGGTGACGCAAGCAACACCACCGATTTGGAGCCAAGGACTGTCTGGAAAGCCTACTTTCAACCGTTGTTGACTCTAAGCCCTATTGTTGACTTTTCCAACCCACTTCCCTCATCAATGATACCTTATTACATTATGGACAACGAAACGCAACAATACCTACCCTTAGTTTACATCAATAACTTTTGGGTGCTGCGAGATCACTTGTTGGAAATTAACGCCACAACTGCGGCTTCCCCGCTAAATTTCACCATCACGATTTCCCCACGTCCTCTATGGAAGTTAGCTCTTTATGTTCAATTCGAAGAATCCATGAAACAGAATCAGGAGTTGGGTTTGGCAAAGCCTGAGGATTTAGATGAGACCAAGCGAATATTCTTGGAAACAAATCCCTATTTTTTGGGTTTGACTCTTATTGTGACATTGCTGCATATGTTGTTTGAGTATTTGGCCTTTTCAAACGACGTAAAGTTTTGGCGGTCTCGAAAGGATTTTAAAGGTTTATCAGTTCGTACAATTGTTATGAATTGTTACTTTCAAACCATTGTGTTTCTGTACCTTTTGGATGGTGATGAAACGTCGTGGTCTATTCTAGTTCCAAATGGCGTTGGTGTTCTCATTGAGTACTGGAAACTTGCACAAACCGTGCGATTTTTCCGTCACGATAATG
>NW_893012.1:0-747 GCF_000209065.1 Trypanosoma cruzi | reverse complement strand
AGGGCTCGGCAGCCACAATCCTGTGCGTGCGTGCATTCTCAGCGTTTTAAGCACGGCATGTGTGTGCATGTGTGTGTGTGTTTGTCAGCGCCTATACTTGCAGAGCAGCTGTGCGCCACAAGAGAGTCTGAAGAAAGCAACGGCAGAGAGAGGCAGATAAGCACACACGCAAATTACTCATATCATCACACACACACACACGCAGCCGCGGAATGGGTGCACTCAACCACAAAATCAAAAAGAAAAACAAAACAAAAAGCCGAAGCGTGGGACTACCAGCGCACACACACTCTCATTGCTCCCGTAAAGCAAAACACACACACAGGGAGAGAGAGAGAGGTCGCCCACTCAATGCAATGAAAACAAAACAGAAACAGTTACGGTGCTCCGCCCATGCAGCCAGGCAGGACGGCAGCGGTGCGTGTCGTGCAAAAGAGAGCACCAACGGGCCTGCATGGGTGTGCATGCATATATACAATGGGCACATTATTGTGTGTGCTTCGTGGGGTGAGGCGACGACGAGAGTCCATGCAAGGGGACACACACACAGAGAGAGAAGGAATTGTGTGTATGCGGGCGGTGCATGGCTCTCTCACACTCACTCTCACGCGGCCACCACCGCAGCCGCAGCCGCACAAACCACGAAACAGATGGAATCAGTGCGATTGCAGAACTCGCACACCGTCCTGCAAACCAGAAGTTTAAAAAGCAATATGAAACAAGAATTCAAAAAAAAAAAATGGAAAA
>NW_893011.1:0-747 GCF_000209065.1 Trypanosoma cruzi | reverse complement strand
CAACCAAAAAAGGCATTTTTTTTTTTTTTTTTTTTTTTCTACTCTTACCAGCGCGTCTAGCTATACAATGCCATCTGAGTGCCGAAGAGGTGGTCGAGCAGCGACAAAAGTTTCCTGCTATGAAGCAACTGCCATTGAGAGAACTTTTCGGTGCGGAGGTCCTGTTCAATGCCCAGCCGTTGGCGCACAGCCAAGGTGCCTGGACATTCTAGAAGCAGATGGTGCAAGGTTTCCTGCGGGCCAATTGGCGTGCTTGTGGAAGCTGGCTGATCCTGTGGTAGCAGAGATCGCCTCCTGGCACTACTGTTTAGATGCCGTGTGGCGTCTGGGTTGTGTGCGCAGCGATTTCTGTGCTGTGCGGTGCTTCTCCGTGTGGGGAAAACCATGTCACAGAAATCGCATTTGAGCTCGGGAAGCGGTGGAGGATGTTCCGGGTGAAATGACCGACAGTGACTGACGAGATTCGAGAATCCCGTCAATGTAGAATCACAGTACGGACATTTCTCCTTCCGACGACGTGTGATGGTCCGTCTCCTTACTGGAGAGACGTCTTCCTCCCTTGCCGACGGGGGAACAGTGTCCGTCCCCGGTGCAGTTGGATCGTTGTTGGAGCGCATATATGCAGACTGTTCCGGTGAGATGTTGCAGAAACGGCATTGGTTCGTGCAATCTCTCACAGCCCAGTATAGTCGACCCCAGAGCTCAGATTCGCCGCACCTTGCCCTTGCGAGGTGAACCAGTTCTTGA
>NW_893010.1:0-747 GCF_000209065.1 Trypanosoma cruzi | reverse complement strand
CCCCTTGCATGGACTCTCGCCCTCACCTCATCCCACGAAGCACACACATAATGTGCCCATTGTATATATTGCATGCACACCCATGCAGGCCCGTTGGTGCTCTCTTTTGCACGACACGCACCGCTGCCGTCTTGCCTGACTGCATGGGCGGAGCACCGTAACTGTTTCTGTTTTGTTTTTATTGCATTGAGTGGGCAACCTCTCTCTCTCTCCCTGTGTGTGTGTTTTGCTTTACGGGAGCAATGAGAGTGTGTGCGCTGGTCGTCCCACGCTTCGGCTTTTTGTTTTGTTTTTCATTGTTTTGTGGTTGAGAGCACCCATTCCGCGGGCTGCGTGTGTGTGTTTGTGTGTGATGATATGAGTAATTTGTGCGTGTGTGCTATCTGCCTCTCTCTGCCGTTGCTTTCTTCTGACTCTCTTGTGGCGCACAGCTGCTCTGCAATTATAGGCGCTGCCAAACACACAAGCACATGCACACACATGCCGTGTTTAAAACGCTGAGAATGCACGCACGCACAGGATTGTGGCTGCGGAGGCCCTCGCGAGGGGCGAAGAAGCCTGCGTTTTGTTTTTTTGACATGTTGCTCGGTGTGTGCTGACGCGTGACGAATAACAACACGCCCCAATAAGCAGAAAAGAAGTAAAACAAAATGGCACTGAGCGGCACACCGGTAAGCCAAAAATACGCAATCACCAATAAAAAAGCCGGCGATCACCCAGCAGGCACATCAAGCCTCCTAAAACCAA
>NW_893009.1:0-747 GCF_000209065.1 Trypanosoma cruzi | reverse complement strand
AATGCTTTTCCTGTTTGGGGGGGCGGATCTTTGTTTTCTATGATTGCCCCCTTTTTTTGTCTATTCCAGGTTGGTTTTAGGAGGCTTGATGTGCCTGCTGGGTGATCGCCGGCTTTTTTATTGGTGATTGCGTATTTTTGGCTTACCGGTGTGCCGCTCAGCGCCATTTTGTTTTACTTCTTTTCTGCTTATTGGGGCGTGTTCTTATTCGTCACGCGTCAGCACACACCGAGCAACATGTCAAAAAAACAAAACGCAGGCTTCTTCGCCCCTCGCGAGGGCCTCCGCAGCCACAATCCTGTGCGTGCGTGCATTCTCAGCGTTTTAAGCACGGCATGTGTGTGCATGTGCTTGTGTGTTTGGCAGCGCCTATAATTGCAGAGCAACTGTGCGCCAAAAGAGAGTCAGAAGAAAGCAACGGCAGAGAGAGGCAGATAGCACGCACGGACAAATTACTCATATCATCACACATGCACGCAGCCCGCGGAATGGGTGCTCTCAACCACAAAACAATGAAAAACAAAACAAAAAGCCGAAGCGTGGGACGACCAGCGCACACACTCTCATTGCTCCCGTAAAGCAAAACACACACACACAGGGAGAGGGAGAGAGAGGTCGCCCACTCAATGCAACGGAAGCAAAAAACAGAAACAGTTACGGTGCTCCGCCCATGCAGCCAGGCAGGACGGCAGCGGTGCGTGTCGTGCAAAAGAGAGCACCAACGGGCCTGCATGGGTGTGCATGCAA
>NW_893008.1:0-747 GCF_000209065.1 Trypanosoma cruzi | reverse complement strand
TTCCCCCAAGCAGCGGATAATTCAGGGTTGTTTGGTGTCCAGTGTGTGAACACGCAAACAGATAGTAACAGAGAGCGTCTCTGACCCCCACCATTCATAATTGGAAACAAAAATTTAGACCACGACATGTGATGCAGCAGCCGCTCGAAAACGATCAGCCGAGTGCAGCACCCGTGTGGGCAAGAGCTCGCGAAATTCCCCCAAGCAGCGGATAATTCAGGGTTGTTTGGCGTCCAGTGTGTGAACACGCAAACAGATAGTAACAGAGAGCGTCTCTGACCCCCACCATTCATAATTGGAAACAAAAATTTAGACCACGACGTGTGATGCAGCAGCCGCTCGAAAACGATCAGCCGAGTGCAGCACCCGTGTGGGCAAGAGCTCGCGAAATTCCCCCAAGCAGCGGATAATTCAGGGTTGTTTGGCGTCCAGTGTGTGAACACGCAAACAGATAGTAACAGAGAGCGTCTCTGACCCCCACCATTCATAATTGGAAACAAAAATTTAGACCACGACGTGTGATGCAGCAGCCGCTCGAAAACGATCAGCCGAGTGCAGCACCCGTGTGGGCAAGAGCTCGCGAAATTCCTCCAAGCAGCGGATAATTCAGGGTTGTTTGGCGTCCAGTGTGTGAACACGCAAACAGATAGTAACAGAGAGCGTCTCTGACCCCCACCATTCATAATTGGAAACAAAAATTTAGACCACGACGTGTGATGCAGCAGCCGCTCGAAAACGATCAGCCGA
>NW_893007.1:0-747 GCF_000209065.1 Trypanosoma cruzi | reverse complement strand
TGGGGGATGATAACATTATGGGGGACGATAACCTTATGGGGGATGATAACATTATGGGGGACGATAACCTTATGGGGGATGATAACATTATGGGGGACGATAACATTATGGGGGACGATAACCATATGGGGGATGATAACATTATGGGGGATGATAACCTTATGGGGGACGATAACCTTATGGGGGATGATAATCACCTTATGGGGGACGATAACCTTATGGGGGATGATAACCTTATGGGGGACGATAACCTTATGGGGGATGATAACCTTATGGGGGACGATAACCTTATGGGGGACGATAACCTTATGGGGGACGATAACCTTATGGGGGATGATAACCTTATGGGGGACGATAACCTTATGGGGGACGGTAACCTTGTGGGGGATGATAACCTTATGGGGGACGATAACCTTATGGGGGATGATAACCTTATGGGGGACGATAACCTTATGGGGGACGATAACCTTATGGGGGATGATAACCTTATGGGGGACGATAACCTTATGGGGGACGATAACCTTATGGGGGATGATAACCTTATGGGGGACGATAACCTTATGGGGGACGATAACCTTATGGGGGACGATAACCTTATGGGGGACGATAACCTTATGGGGGATGATAACCTTATGGGGGACGATAACCTTATGGGGGATGATAATCACCTTATGGGGGACGATAACCTTATGGGGGATGATAACCTTATGGGGGACGATAACCTTATGGGGGATGATAACCTTATGG
>NW_893006.1:0-747 GCF_000209065.1 Trypanosoma cruzi | reverse complement strand
CGAAATGGCGAACATATCCACGATTATAATGTTCCATCTTCTTTGGAGCAAATCGCAGCCGATGTGGAATATGTTCAAAGGCAGGCGTTGTGACGTGTAATGTTATTTCGCCCATGATGACTTCAGAAACCGTGCCTCCAAGGCCACCTGGCATAACGGAGCGACTAGCCGAACGAAGAATGGGCACCGTAAAGGCCTCACCAAGTCGGTAAACTCGTCTGGTTAAAAGAGCTCGAAGAGACAAAAGAATACGGCCCAACTCTCTTTCTGGCAACAGAAGGTTCTTGTAGATTGTGTTCCGTTTGGACACAACGGAGGATGCCTGGGCGGCTGGCGCAGATTTCTCGTAAAAAACAATTTCGAGCGGGGGCACACGTCGTGTGGATACGGAGCCTCGTAGAAAAGAAATGTCCATGCGCATTTCCGGGAAGTATTTGCATGTATCAATTCGATCCTCCCATTTCACCTTTAGGTAAGATCGCATCTCTTCATTTAAGAAGGAAGCAGAAATGAATATGTTGCCTTTTTCTACTGCATCTTTGTCCTCCGCCCGAAACATATTAACATTGTCAATATGAACATAAAACGTAAAATCAATCAAATCCGGTGCAAACCGTTTCAGTAACTCCCGGTGAGCATTCCTCAGGGATGTGGCCTTTGAAATAAGGGGTTGTGCATGCGGAACCTCCTGAGGAAGATATTTCCGCATCAATGATGTGACATCTCTTGTAACCTCCTCCACCGCGC
>NW_893005.1:0-746 GCF_000209065.1 Trypanosoma cruzi | reverse complement strand
TGTCAATATCTGTTTGCGTGTTCACACACTGAACACCAAACAACCCTGAACTATCCGCTGCTTGAGGAATTTCGCGAGCTCTTGCCCACACGGGTGCTGCACTCGGCTGATCGTTTTCGAGCGGCCGCTGCATCACACGTTGTGGTCCAAATTTTTGTTTCCGATTGTGAATGGTGGAGTCAGAGACACTCTCTGTCAATATCTGTTTGCGTGTTCACACGCTGGACACCAAACAACCCTGAACTATCCGCTGCTTGGAGGAATTTCGCGAGCTCTTGCCCACAAGGGTGCTGCACTCGGCTGATCGTTTTCGAGCGGCCGCTGCATCACACGTTGTGGTCCAAATTTTTGTTTCCGATTGTGAATGGTGGGAGTCAGAGGCACTCTCTGTCAATATCCGTTTGCGTGTTCACACACTGGACACCAAACAACCCTGAACTATCCGCTGCTTGGAGGAATTTCGCGAGCTCTTGCCCACACGGGTGCTGCACTCGGCTGATCGTTTTCGAGCGGCCGCTGCATCACACGTTGTGGTCTGAATTTTTGTTTCCAATTGTGAATGGTGGGAGTCAGAGGCACTCTCTGTCAATATCTCTTTGCGTGTTCACACACTGGACACCAAACAACCCTGAACTATCCGCTGCTTGGAGGAATTTCGCGAGCTCTTGCCCACACGGGTGCTGCACTCGGCTGATCGTTTTCGAGCGGCCGCTGCATCACACATTGTGGTCCAAATTTTGTTTCCG
>NW_893004.1:0-746 GCF_000209065.1 Trypanosoma cruzi | reverse complement strand
AAAAAAAAACGCGATCCTATTTTTTGTCCTTACTGCCGGGGTTGGCCGCCGCAGGGAATAAAAAAGAGTAGGGCGGTGGCCCCGGACGAGAGATACATGACGACGTGTCGAATTATCCAAGTTGCAGCGGCTGCCCCGGACGAGAGATACATGACGACGTGTCGAATTATCCAAGTTGCGGCGGTCCGCCCCGAACGAGAGATACATGACAACGAATCGATGTATCCACGCTGCGGCGACGGCCCCGTACGAGAGATATATGACGACGAATCGAAGTATTCACGCTGCGGCGGCGCACCCTAAACATGTCGCTTTCGTTTTCCAGGGGACAACGCAAATGTGCTCGATTGTTCGAAGATCGAACTTAACACCTTACGTGAAAATGGGTCGCGCGACCACATTTTTTTTAGCTCAGTGGCAAAACAAGCTCACAATTTCATCCGGGGTGCGGGTTCGAGCCCCGAAGAAGCCTAAGTTTTTTTCCTTTTTTTTTTGGAATTCTTGTTTCTTATTGCTTTTTAAACTTCTGGTTTGCAGGACGGTGTGCGAGTTCTGCAATCGCACTGATTCCATCAGTTTCGTGGTGTGTGCGGCTGCGGCTGCGGTGGTGGCCGCGTGAGAGTGAGTGAGAGAGCGCCATGCACCGCCCGCACACACACTCGTCTTTCACCCACTCTCTGTGTGTGTCCCCTAGCATGGACTCTCGCCCTCACCTCATCCCACGAAGCACACACATAATGTGCCCA
>NW_893003.1:0-746 GCF_000209065.1 Trypanosoma cruzi | reverse complement strand
AAAAAGGAATAATAAAAAGAAAAAAAAAAACACCAAAAAAACGAGCAAAAAAAAAAAAGCAAGCAAACAGAATGCATGTACATCTCACACACGCAGGTATATATAAATATAAATATAAATATAAATATAAATTTTCTCTCCCCCTCTTTCTCTCTTTCTCTCACACAAAATAACATATATGTATACATGCAAAATATATATATATATATATATAATGTATTTATGTATGATGCATACATGCAAAAAAAAAAAAAAAAAAAAGGAAAAAAAGAAAACTAAACACACACACACACACACACAAAAGAGCAGTGGTAGTAGTGCAACCACGCCATGTAATGACTGATTACAGCGGGAAGAAAAGAATTTCAAGAATAAAGCGTCAAAGCACGCAAAAGAAGCCAAAAAGTAACAAGACAACAACAGAGAAAAAAAAAAAAAAAAACAACAGGCGCACGTTTTGATTTTTTTTTTTCTCGGGATTCCTCTTCTTCTTCTTCTTATCGGCTTTTTTTAAACGTTAAAACGCAATAAAATAAAACGAAAAAACAAAGGAGAAGAAAATAAAAAAATTCGGGCTTCTTCATTTATACTTTTCTTTTCTTTTTTGTTTTTATTTTATTTTTATTTTTATTGCGTACGTGCCTGGCTTCGCATGTGCCGGTATGTGTGCACATGTGTTTGCTTCCCCTTCAGTGAGTCACCCCCCTCCACTCCTTCCTTCTATTTCTCCCCTTTCTCTCTCCAGC
>NW_893002.1:0-746 GCF_000209065.1 Trypanosoma cruzi | reverse complement strand
TCCGCAAGATCAGGGTGACCGAGAATGCAGAGAGTACGGAGCATCTTCCACGGGCACAGTCGTGTTCATCATTGGTGACTGTTCCGCCTTATGATACTTACGAACTCTTTAAGGAAAAACTGCTTCTTGCCATCACGCATGAAATGGAGATGGAACTGGCGTAGCACCCAAAATGGTATGCAATGCTTTTTGCTGTGTACCACAGCTTTTTTTTTTTTAATTCTCTTTTCTCACACTGTACCCCAATGTCATGGACCACTTCCTCTTTTTTTTTCTCTATATCTATCTATATGTATATATATATATATATATGTTTGTGCTTCTGCTTTGCATCTGTATTGTATGGATTCGCATTGGCGTTTTTTTGTCTACCACCTTTTTTCTTGGTTCATTTTTGGCTAACCGCCTTTGATGTACGCATGTGTTATGCACTCACGAACCTATTATATATATATATGTATATATATGCATGTGTGCCTGGATGGTTCTCCTCCCTACTGAAAATTATTGGATGTAATTAGGAGGACCACCGCACGCGCTTATTCTGGCCTTCATATATCCGCCACCTTTTTTTTTTTAGTCTTTTTTTTTTTTTTTCTCATATCCTTAAATGAAATTCGTGTTTATGGGATTTTGTGCTTATTGGTTGGCCTTTTTTTTTTTTTTTTTTGGTTTTAGTGTGTTGTTGTTGTTGTAGGAGAGGCGATGCTTTTGAGAGCAAAGAAGAAGAAAAGAAAAACGAAATC
>NW_893001.1:0-746 GCF_000209065.1 Trypanosoma cruzi | reverse complement strand
AATGTCTGTTTGCGTGTTCACACACTGGACGCCAAAACAACCCTGAACTATCCGCTGCTGGAAGGAATGTCGCGAGATCTTGCCCACAAGGGTGCTGCAGTCGGCGGATCGTTTTCGAGTGGCTGCTGCACCACAGGCTGTGGTCTAAATTTTTGTTTCGAATTATGAATGGTGGTGGTCAGAGGCACTCTCTTTCAATGTCTGTTTGCGTGTTCACACACTGGACGCCAAACAACCCTGAACTATCCGCTGCTTGGAGGAATGTCGCGAGATCTTGCCCACAAGGGTGCTGCAGTCGGATAATCGTTTTCGAGCGGCTGCTGCACCACACGCTGTGGTCTAAATTTTTGTTTCGAATTATGAATGGTGGTGGTCAGAGGCACTCTCTTTCAATGTCTGTTTGCGTGTTCACACACTGGACGCCAAACAACCCTGAACTATCCGCTGCTTGGAGGAATGTCGCGAGATCTTGCCCACAAGGGTGCTGCACTCGGCGGATCGTTTTCGAGTGGCTGCTGCACCACACGCTGTGGTCTAAATTTTTGTTTCGAATTATGAATGGTGGTAGTCAGAGGCACTCTCTTTCAATGTCTGTTTGCGTGTTCACACACTGGACGCCAAACAACCCTGAACTATCCGCTGCTTGGAGGAATGTCGCGAGATCTTGCCCACAAGGGTGCTGCAGTCGGATAATCGTTTTCGAGCGGCTGCTGCACCACAGGCTGTGGTCTAAATTTTTGTTTCGA
>NW_893000.1:0-746 GCF_000209065.1 Trypanosoma cruzi | reverse complement strand
CCCCACGACGCCAAGTTTGCAATGATGCGCTCCTGCAAGTTTGGGTCGCTATCCTTAATGCACAGATCATTCTTCACCTCTTGTGTGGTAATGCGGCCATTCCTGTGTACCACACGCACACGACGACAGGATGTATTCATTGACTTTCCGTTCCCCCCGCTTAGATGCCACACGTTGCGCATAAACACCTCAAACTCCTGATCGCTCTCAATCTCAAAGGACGCGTCCATGAAATACAGTAAAAAATTCTCGAAGGAGATGTACGAGTCGATTGGCAAGTCCCATTGCTCCACAAAGGCGTCGTGCGCAAGAGAGGATGTAACTTTGCCGTTCATCACGGCGTTCATGCTATCCACATCGACAAGTTCTGCGAGACGCTGGAGGCGTACAATACCATCCGGAGAAAAGCCTTTCAACATCTCATAAACCTTCTCCACAAGACTGTAGCGACGATCACGCAGTTCACCGCGCAATTCTTCCATTATTTTAGCAATTGAAATAGTCCCATCCTCTTTAAGATCAAATGCACGAACGAGCGCCACACATTCCGGTCTACTTACCACCAGAAAGGCTTCTTCAAATCCCTTTTCCGCTTCTTCCACTGTAAGCATCCCCTCCCCGGCAGTATCGTTGCGTTGCAGAGTGAGTCGTATTTGACGTAAAATGTTTCCGGGAAATGCGGACTCGCCATGCCGCGAAAGCAAAAGCTGGCGTTGAATGCGAAGGATCACTGCTCTCGCCTGTGC
>NW_892999.1:0-746 GCF_000209065.1 Trypanosoma cruzi | reverse complement strand
CGCAAACATACATTGAAAGAGAGTGCCTCTGACTCCCGCCATTCATAATTCGAAACACAAACATAGACCACAACGTGTGGTGCAGCAGCCGCTCGAAAACGATCCGCCGAGTGCAGCACCATTGTGGGCAAGAGCTCGCGAAACTCCTCCAAGAAGCGGATAATTCAGGGTTGTTTGGGTGTCCAGTGTGTGCACACGCAAACATACATTGAAGGAGAGTGTCTCTGACTCCCGCCATTCATAATTCGAAACAAAAATTTAGACCACAGCGTGTGGTGCAGCAGCCGCTCGAAAACGATCCGCCGAGTGCAGCACCATTGTGGGCAAGAGCTCGCGAAACTCCTCCAAGAAGCGGATAATTCAGGGTTGTTTGGTGTCCAGTGTGTGCACACGCAAACATACATTGAAAGAGAGTGTCTCTGACTCCCGCCATTCATAATTCAAGACAAAAATTTAGACAACAACGTGTGGTGCAGCAGCCGCTCGAAAACGATCCGCCGACTGCAGCACCCTTGTGGGCAAGAGCTCGCGAAACTCCTCCAAGAAGCGGATAATTCAGGGTTGTTTGGTGTCCAGTGTGTGCACACGCAAACATACATTGAAGGAGAGTGTCTCTGACTCCCGCCATTCATAATTCGAAACAAAAATTTAGACCACAGCGTGTGGTGCAGCAGCCGCTCGAAAACGATCCGCCGAGTGCAGCACCATTGTGGGCAAGAGCTCGCGAAACTCCTCCAAGAAGCGGA
>NW_892998.1:0-746 GCF_000209065.1 Trypanosoma cruzi | reverse complement strand
CAGAGCAGCTGTGCGCCACAAGAGAGTCTGAAGAAAGCAACGGCAGAGAGAGGCAGATAAGCACACACGCAAATTACTCATATCATCACACACACACACACGCAGCCGCGGAATGGGTGCACTCAACCACAAAATCAAAAAGAAAAACAAAACAAAAAGCCGAAGCGTGGGACTACCAGCGCACACACACTCTCATTGCTCCCGTAAAGCAAAACAAACACACAGGGAGAGAGAGAGAGGTCGCCCACTCAATGCAATGAAAACAAAACAGAAACAGTTACGGTGCTCCGCCCATGCAGCCAGGCAGGACGGCAGCGGTGCGTGTCGTGCAAAAGAGAGCACCAACGGGCCTGCATGGGTGTGCATGCATATATACAATGGGCACATTATTGTGTGTGCTTCGTGGGGTGAGGCGACGACGAGAGTCCATGCAAGGGGACACACACACAGAGAGAGAAGGAAGTGTGTGTATGCGGGCGGTGCATGGCTCTCTCACACTCACTCTCACGCGGCCACCACCGCAGCCGCAGCCGCACAAACCACGAAACAGATGGAATCAGTGCGATTGCAGAACTCGCACACCGTCCTGCAAACCAGAAGTTTAAAAAGCAATATGAAACAAGAATTCAAAAAAAAAAAAAAATGGAAAAAACTTAGGCTTCTGCGGGAATCGAACCCGCGTCCCCGGATGACATTGTGAGCGTGTTTGCCACTGAGCTAAAAAAATGCGGTCGCGCGACTCCTTC
>NW_892997.1:0-746 GCF_000209065.1 Trypanosoma cruzi | reverse complement strand
AAAGCGGTCAGAAATAATAATAATAATAATAAAGCAAAAACAAAATAAAAAAAAAAAGAAGGCACCCAAAAGGGTTGTGCGTACATTTCACATGCATCCCAATACAAATCAATTCACTTACATCAGAGAAAACATCCATGTAATGATGTATGAAACCGTTTTATGTAAAGAAAGAAAAAGAAAGAGAGACCCCCCCCCTTTTGCGTTAACTACCACTATTCCCAATCCCCTTCAGAGAAACATTATTTAAAAAAAAAAAAAAAAAAAAAAAAAAAGAAAAAAAAATTAAAAAAAAAAAAAAGAAAGAAAAATAAATACATTTTTTTCTTTCCTTTTCTTTTGTTTTCTCCAGTCCCATTGAAATTATTACGATACCCTACTGTACACACACATATTTATCTATATCTTTATATATATATATATATATGTTGACAATCTCTTCTATGCTCTCCATGCAATCTCTCTCCCTCCCTCTCTCCCCTCTCTCTCTTCAATCTCGCTTCATTGATATACGGAAGAGACAATAATTTATGAGAGGCGGAGGCAGAGGCGGAGGGAGGGGGGGAAAGGGATACAAATACAAAATTCGAAAAGTTTACTCCAGATATAGATATAGATAGATAAATAAGATAGAGAAATAGACAAAATAAATAGAAATAATAATAATAATAATAATAATAAATCAGATAAGTTTCTAACTACGGCTAACAAATCCCTTCATATGTATTGCGGTTTCTAGTTTATTA
>NW_892996.1:0-746 GCF_000209065.1 Trypanosoma cruzi | reverse complement strand
GGGTGAGAAACGTGGTGTGCACGCGCACTCGGTTGTTGTGTGGGAACGCCCTGCAAAACGCCAATCGAATGCACTTCTCCTGTAGCGCGTCACGTGCCCGAGTGGCATAGCCTCTAGCGGCAGAAGCGTCCGCTACATCTCCTGAACAATCGCCGCAGCAAATGCCGCACCCATCAACGTTTTCGTAAGGTCGTGTCGCACCCCTTCTCCCTCGGAAAATCCCGCGGCCACCCTTCTCTCCCGTGGCGCGTGCCATCGTGGTGCGGCCCCCGCCCCATTGCAGCCTAATAGTCCCCTATCTACTGTTGGTCTAAAATACTTGTTGTACAACTGCAAGGGGAACACCAGGCGTTCACGTGCAGTCCAGCAGAAGCCACAGCAAACAAATATACGCGGTGGGTACCACAACAAACAACACGCCCCCACCCACAGGCATCATCTTCACGGACACCACAGTCAGCCACACCACTCCCGCTGCATGTGCGCCCTCTCGCCCCCATCATCCCTTCCTCCCTCCTGCCGGCATTCACAGGAGAATGCTGCGGATGCCGGAGAAGTGTTCCACGTCGGCATCTGTGACGCCAGCCCGCCGCGCCTGCCACCCCGACAAGACGTGCCGCACAACGACATCCGCGGCGAGGTCCTTTACCTCGGCGCTGCTCATCTCACCCCTGCTGTACTTCGACGTCACCTCCGCGAGGAGATTGTCGTCGGGGCAGAAGAACCGAATGAGTCGGTACGCCACG
>NW_892995.1:0-746 GCF_000209065.1 Trypanosoma cruzi | reverse complement strand
ATATATCCGTTGCAGCTCCCACGTCATGGCGTGTGATTTGAGCTGCCTTATTCGCCGCTCCTGGCAGCGAAGTATTGTCCACCCAAACGTCCATGGTGGATGGCAAGATGGCGGAAAAAGCCGATAAGGCTAAGCGTACCGCGCGTGCCTCGGCCTGCATGATAAGAAAAGGCTTCCCCTCCCATTTCCCTCCGGCAAGTTTAACGTCGCCGGAGTCTGGAATAAAAACGGCTCCCCATCCATGGAGCGATGCATCTGTGATGATGGCGGCCGATGCCTTTTCGGTGGGCTTGATGTTTCGCTTACGGTTATTTTCGATGATGTGTCGTAATCTCTCGCCCAAACCAACCGCTGACGGCGGTAGGTTCGCCGGGGATGTCTCCTGCACAATTCCCTGGTGAAGTGCGGTTAATCGTCGTCGCACTGCATTGATGAAAAAGTAGCAGTCGCACAAACGCGTGCACAAAATGGCGGCCGCGTACAAAAAGCGTGACGCCATAACCTCCATTTCCGCGATGGTCAAAGAATTGAGCGCCGGCGTGGCGCATACAGACCGGACAAACCTTTCACTCAGGGATACCGCCCGGTGAGTGTGATCAAACTGCACCCCAGGAAGGTGTAATGCGTGGCGCCCGATTCGCGATCCTCCCCTATCGTGGCGTGACAACTGTCCGCATTACGAAGCACTTGGGCTTCCCACAATGTCGCATCGCTTTTCGGCCCTGCAATGCGTATATTACCGATCC
>NW_892994.1:0-746 GCF_000209065.1 Trypanosoma cruzi | reverse complement strand
TCGAAAACGATCCGCCGACTGCAGCACCCTTGTGGGCAGGAGCTCGCGAAATTCCTCCAAGCAGCGGATAGTTCCGGGTTGTTTGGTGTCCAGTGTGTGAACACGCAAACATACATTGAAAGAGAGTGCCTCTGACTCCCGCCATTCATAATTCAAAACAAAAACATAGACCACAGCGTGTGGTGCAGCAGCCGCTCGAAAACGATCCGCCGAGTGCAGCACCCTTGTGGGCAGGAGCTCGCGAAATTCCTCCAAGAAGCGGATAGTTCCGGGTTGTTTGGTGTCCAGTGTGTGCACACGCAAACATACATTGAAAGAGAGTGTCTCTGACTCCCGCCATTCATAATTCAAAACAAAAATTTAGACCACAGCGTGTGGTGCAGCAGCCGCTCGAAAACGATCCGCCGAGTGCAGCACCCTTGTGGGCAGGAGCTCGCGAAATTCCTCCAAGCAGCGGATAATTCAGGGTTGTTTGGTGTCCAGTGTGTGCACACGCAAACATACATTGAAAGAGAGTGTCTCTGACTCCCGCCATTCATAATTCAAAACAAAAACATAGACCACAGCGTGTGGTGCAGCAGCCGCTCGAAAACGATCCGCCGACTGCAGCACCCTTGTGGGCAGAGCTCGCGAAATTCCTCAAGCAGCGGATAATTCAGGGTTGTTTGGTGTCCAGTGTGTGCACACGCAAACATACATTGAAAGAGAGTGTCTCTGACTCCCGCCATTCATAATTCAAAACAAAA
>NW_892993.1:0-746 GCF_000209065.1 Trypanosoma cruzi | reverse complement strand
ACACGCAAACATACATTGAAAGAGAGTGCCTCTGACTCCCGCCATTCATAATCGAAAACAAAAACTTAGACCACAACGTGTGGTGCAGCAGCCGCTCGAAAACGATCCGCCGAGTGCAGCACCATTGTGGGCAAGAGCTCGCGAAACTCCTCCAAGAAGCGGATAATTCAGGGTTGTTTGGTGTCCAGTGTGTGCACACGCAAACATACATTGAAAGAGAGTGTCTCTGACTCCCGCCATTCATAATTCAAGACAAAAATTTAGACAACAACGTGTGGTGCAGCAGCCGCTCGAAAACGATCCGCCGAGTGCAGCACCATTGTGGGCAAGAGCTCGCGAAACTCCTCCAAGAAGCGGATAATTCAGGGTTGTTTGGTGTCCAGTGTGTGCACACGCAAACATACATTGAAAGAGAGTGCCTCTGACTCCCGCCATTCATAATTCGAAACAAAAATTTAGACCACAGCGTGTGGTGCAGCAGCCGCTCGAAAACGATCCGCCGACTGCAGCACCATTGTGGGCAAGAGCTCGCGAAACTCCTCCAAGAAGCGGATAATTCAGGGTTGTTTGGTGTCCAGTGTGTGCACACGCAAACATACATTGAAAGAGAGTGTCTCTGACTCCCGCCATTCATAATTCAAGACAAAAATTTAGACAACAACGTGTGGTGCAGCAGCCGCTCGAAAACGATCCGCCGACTGCAGCACCCTTTGGGCAAGAGCTCGCGAAATCCTCCAAGCAGCGGA
>NW_892992.1:0-746 GCF_000209065.1 Trypanosoma cruzi | reverse complement strand
ACGATCCGCCGAGTGCAGCACCCTTGTGGGCAAGAGCTCGCGAAATTCCTCCAAGCAGCGGATAGTTCAGGGTGGTTTGGTGTCCAGTGTGTGCACACGCAAACATACATTGAAAGAGAGTGTCTCTGACTCCCGCCATTCATAATTCAAAACAAAAATTTAGACCACAGCGTGTGGTGCAGCAGCCGCTCGAAAACGATCCGCCGAGTGCAGCACCCTTGTGGGCAGGAGCTCGCGAAATTCCTCCAAGCAGCGGATAATTCAGGGTTGTTTGGTGTCCAGTGTGTGCACACGCAAACATACATTGAAAGAGAGTGTCTCTGACTCCCGCCATTCATAATTCAAAACAAAAATTTAGACCACAGCGTGTGGTGCAGCAGCCGCTCGAAAACGATCCGCCGAGTGCAGCACCCTTGTGGGCAAGAGCTCGCGAAATTCCTCCAAGCAGCGGATAATTCAGGGTTGTTTGGTGTCCAGTGTGTGCACACGCAAACATACATTGAAAGAGAGTGCCTCTGACTCCCGCCATTCATAATTCAAAACAAAAATTTAGACCACAGCGTGTGGTGCAGCAGCCGCTCGAAAACGATCCGCCGAGTGCAGCACCATTGTGGGCAAGAGCTCGCGAAATTCCTCCAAGCAGCGGATAGTTCCGGGTTGTTTGGTGTCCAGTGTGTGCACACGCAAACATACATTGAAAGAGAGTGCCTCTGACTCCCGCCATTCATAATTCAAAACAAAAATTT
>NW_892991.1:0-746 GCF_000209065.1 Trypanosoma cruzi | reverse complement strand
CAAAAACAAAAAAAAGTGTATTTCCACTACTGTGCCACAAAAACAAAAAAAAGTGTATTTCCACTACTGTGCCACAAAAACAAAAAAAAGTGTATTTCCACTACTGTGCCACAAAACAAAGAAGAGTGTATTTCCACTACTGTGCCACAAAAAGAAAAAAAAGTGTATTTCCACTACTGTGCCACAAAAACAAAAAAAAGTGTATTTCCACTACTGTGCCACAAAAACAAAAAAAAGTGTATTTCCACTACTGTGCCACAAAAAGAAAAAAAAGTGTATTTCCACTACTGTGCCACAAAAAGAAAAAAAAGTGTATTTCCACTACTGTGCCACAAAAAGAAAAAAAAGTGTATTTCCACTACTGTGCCACAAAACAAAAAAAAGTGTATTTCCACTACTGTGCCACAAAACAAAGAAGAGTGTATTTCCACTACTGTGCCACAAAACAAAAAAAAGTGTATTTCCACTACTGTGCCACAAAACAAAAAAAAGTGTATTTCCACTACTGTGCCACAAAAAGAAAAAAAAGTGTATTTCCACTACTGTGCCACAAAAACAAAAAAAAGTGTATTTCCACTACTGTGCCACAAAAACAAAAAAAAAGTGTATTTCCACTACTGTGCCACAAAAACAAAAAAAAGTGTATTTCCACTACTGTGCCACAAAACAAAGAAGAGTGTATTTCCACTACTGTGCCACAAAACAAAGAAAAGTGTATTTCCACTACTGTGCCACAAAACAAAGAA
>NW_892990.1:0-746 GCF_000209065.1 Trypanosoma cruzi | reverse complement strand
CAAGTATTCGCAGAATTGACGGCAGCCTCGGCAGCTCTGCGTGGGCGTGTGCCCCGCTGCTTCTCGCCGCATCCGCGCTGGCGTACACCACTCTGGTCTGAAGAGGTGTGTGCGGGCTGTGCGTGCCAGCACTCAGCCACGGGGACATGTGTACGTCTACCGTGGTCCGATGTATAAAGTAAGAGTAGTTATGATGATTGTGTTTTGCTTGCTTCTGCTGCCATGCTGTGTGCTCCGCGTTGTGCACCACATCCGTCACGTTGAACGCATCCCAGAAACACCCATATGCATGCGCACTGGAGCCTTGGGTTTGTTTTTTCTTGTTCTTTAATTCTTTTTTAATTCTTTTTTTAATTCTTTTTTTCGTTGTTTCTGCTTTTATAGCTTCTGTGTTGTGGGGCGGTGTGCGAGTTCTGCAATTGTACTGATTCCATCTGTCTCATGTTGTGTTTGTTGCTGTTGCTGCTGGGCTGCTGCCGTTTTTTTTTGTGCGGTGGCTGTGCGTGGTGTAGCGGTCGTATTTCTCTCTTTGTTTTCGCTGCGTTGACGGGGAGTTGGTTTGTGCTGGAGGCCGCACGCAAGTGACGGGAGTGATGGCGATGATGGTGCCTGGCCGTGTGCTGCTGGTGTGTGCCCTCTGCGTGCTGTGCTGCGGTGCCAGCGGTGTCGGCCGATGCTGGGGATTATGATGTTTCTTGTGGTCATGGAACTTTGTGCGGAATTGGAGTTGGTGTTGACGGTGAACC
>NW_892989.1:0-746 GCF_000209065.1 Trypanosoma cruzi | reverse complement strand
CACACTGGACACCAAACAACCCTGATCTATCCGCTGCTTGGAGGAATTTCGCGAGATCTTGCCCACAGTGGTGCTGCAGTCGGCGGATCGTTTTCGAGCGGCTGCTGCACCACATGCTGTGGTCTAAATTTTTGTTGCGAATTATGAATGGTGGTGGTCAGAGACACTCTCTTTCAATGTCTGTTTGCGTGTTCACACTCCGGACACCAAACAACCCTGAATTATCCGCTGCTTGGAGGAATTTCGCGAGATCTTGCCCACAGTGGTGCTGCAGTCGGCGGATCGTTTTCGAGCGGCTGCTGCACCACATGCTGTGGTCTAAATTTTTGTTTCGAATTATGAATGGTGGTGGTCAGAGACACTCTCTTTCAATGTCTGTTTGCGTGTTCACACTCCGGACACCAAACAACCCTGAATTATCCGCTGCTTGGAGGAATTTCGCGAGATCTTGCCCACAGTGGTGCTGCAGTCGGCGGATCGTTTTCGAGCGGCTGCTGCACCACATGCTGTGGTCTAAATTTTTGTTGCGAATTATGAATGGTGGTGGTCAGAGACACTCTCTTTCAATGTCTGTTTGCGTGTTCACACTCCGGACACCAAACAACCCTGAATTATCCGCTGCTTGGAGGAATTTCGCGAGATCTTGCCCACAGTGGTGCTGCAGTCGGCGGATCGTTTTCGAGCGGCTGCTGCACCACATGCTGTGGTCTAAATTTTTGTTTCGATTATGGATGGGTGGGAGTCTG
>NW_892988.1:0-746 GCF_000209065.1 Trypanosoma cruzi | reverse complement strand
CAAAAGGGGGTGGTGGGAAAGTAAGAAATAAAAATATTAGTCTTGACGTTCTCGGTTCCTTTGGTTGCTTTCATCGCGGTCTTCCAAAAGAATTCATGCGGTAGGAAGGAGTAGTACAGAAATATATCTTTTTCTTTATTTTCTTTAGCTTGTGAAAGGGATGTTCGCGGGGGAGCTGGTCACCTAAATGAATATGTCCTGACGAAACGGAGATGTTTCTGCACGATTCTTTTCTATCTTATGAATTTTTGGAAGACGGTGATTGAAGGAACCAGGGAGCCGATAGCGACAGGACGGATTTTTCTTTACTTTTTATTTCTTACTTTCCCACCACCCCCTTTTTGATTCCCATCTCGCGGCGGGGCCTTGTGGCTGGCGGAGCCCAAGGTCTGCCACTTGGTAAGTAATATATATACATATATGTATCGAATCCGAACAGAGCGTTCGACATGTCACGTGCGTGGGACCAACAGAATAAATAAATATATGCGGAGCAAACAACGAGGATTTGGCGGACCCACTGCCTCTCCATTTACTCACACTTCCTTCCCGTCGTATTTTATTCCTTTGGGATACTTGAGGATCCGGCCAGCAGCCCAGGCGAATAATCCGGTGCGATTCCCTGTTTGCGTGTCTGCCACATGCATAGTTTGATTCAAGCGACGGTGGCGCCTCCACGCAATCAAACTCTTGTGTTGCCGCATTTGCGGCGCCAATGAGTTTTGGGCAGCCAAAGGACACACACA
>NW_892987.1:0-745 GCF_000209065.1 Trypanosoma cruzi | reverse complement strand
CATTAAAAAAAAACGCGATCCTATTTTTTGTCCTTACTGCCGGGGTTGGCCGCCGCAGGGAATAAAAAAGAGTAGGGCGGTGGCCCCGGACGAGAGATACATGACGACGTGTCGAATTATCCAAGTTGCAGCGGCTGCCCCGGACGAGAGATACATGACGACGTGTCGAATTATCCAAGTTGCGGCGGTCCGCCCCGAACGAGAGATATATGACAACGAATCGATGTATCCACGCTGCGGCGACGGCCCCGTACGAGAGATATATGACGACGAATCGAAGTATTCACGCTGCGGCTGCGGCCCCGTACGAGAGATATATGACGACGAATCGAGGTATCCACGCTGCGGCGGCGCACCCTAAACATGTCGCTTTCGTTTTCCAGGGGACAACGCAAATGTGCTCGATTGTTCGAAGATCGAACTTAACACCTTACGTGAAAATGGGTCGCGCGACCACATTTTTTTTAGCTCAGTGGCAAAACAAGCTCACAATTTCATCCGGGGTGCGGGTTCGAGCCCCGAAGAAGCCTAAGTTTTTTTCCTTTTTTTTTTGGAATTCTTGTTTCTTATTGCTTTTTAAACTTCTGGTTTGCAGGACGGTGTGCGAGTTCTGCAATCGCACTGATTCCATCAGTTTCGTGGTGTGTGCGGCTGCGGCTGCGGTGGTGGCCGCGTGAGAGTGAGTGAGAGAGCGCCATGCACCGCCCGCACACACACTCGTCTT
This sequence comes from Trypanosoma cruzi, assembly GCF_000209065.1. Classification (NCBI taxonomy): domain Eukaryota; phylum Euglenozoa; class Kinetoplastea; order Trypanosomatida; family Trypanosomatidae; genus Trypanosoma; species Trypanosoma cruzi. The sequence goes on along the minus strand of NW_892987.1, from coordinate 21 downwards.
TCACCCACTCTCTGTGTGTGT
>NW_892986.1:0-745 GCF_000209065.1 Trypanosoma cruzi | reverse complement strand
TGCTGCACTCGGCTGATCGTTTTCGAGCGGCTGCTGCATCACACGTTGTGGTCCAAATTTTTGTTTCCGATTGTGAATGATGGGAGTCAGAGACACTCTCTGTCAATATCTGTTTGCGTGTTCACACACTGGACACCAAACAACCGTGAACTATCCGCTGCTTGGAGGAATTTCGCGAGCTCTTGCCAACACGGGTGCTGCACTCGGCTGATCGTTTTCGAGCGGCTGCTGCATCACACGTTGTGGTCCAAATTTTTGTTTCCGATTGTGAATGATGGGAGTCAGAGACACTCTCTGTCAATATCTGTTTGCGTGTTCACACACTGGACACCAAACAACCCTGAACTATCCGCTGCTTGGAGGAACTTCGCGAGCTCTTGCCCACAAGGGTGCTGCACTCGGCTGATCGTTTTCGAGCGGCTGCTGCATCACACGTTGTGGTCCAAATTTTTGTTTCCAATTATGAATGATGGGAGTCAGAGACACTCTCTGTCAATATCTGTTTGCGTGTTCACACACTGGACACCAAACAACCCTGAACTATCCGCTGCTTGGAGGAATTTCGCGAGCTCTTGCCCACACGGGTGCTGCACTCGGCTGATCGTTTTCGAGCGGCTGCTGCATCACACGTTGTGGTCCAAATTTTTGTTTCCGATTGTGAATGGTGGGAGTCAGAGACACACTCTGTCACTATCTGTTTGCGTGTTCACACACTGGACACCAAACAACCGTGAACTATCCGCTG
>NW_892985.1:0-745 GCF_000209065.1 Trypanosoma cruzi | reverse complement strand
ATGCAATGAAAACAAAACAGAAACAGTTACGGTGCTCCGCCCATGCAGCCAGGCAGGACGGCAGCGGTGCGTGTCGTGCAAAAGAGAGCACCAACGGGCCTGCATGGGTGTGCATGCATATATACAATGGGCACATTATTGTGTGTGCTTCGTGGGGTGAGGCGACGACGAGAGTCCATGCAAGGGGACACACACACAGAGAGAGAAGGAAGTGTGTGTATGCGGGCGGTGCATGGCTTTTTCACACTCACTCTCACGCGGCCACCACCGCAGCCGCAGCCGCACAAACCACGAAACAGATGGAATCAGTGCGATTGCAGAACTCGCACACCGTCCTGCAAACCAGAAGTTTAAAAAGCAATATGAAACAAGAATTCAAAAAAAAAAAAATGGAAAAAACTTAGGCTTCTGCGGGAATCGAACCCGCGTCCCCGGATGACATTGTGAGCGTGTTTGCCACTGAGCTAAAAAAATGCGGTCGCGCGACTCCTTTTCACGTAAAGTATTAATGTCGATCTTCGAACAATCGAGCACATTTGCGTTGTCCCCTGGAAAACGAAAAAGACGTGTTTAGGATGCGCAGCCGCAGCGTGGTTACTACTGTAAGTCGTCATATATCTAACGCCCGAGGCCACCGCTGCAGCTTGGATAATTCGACACGTCGTGCTGTATCTAACGTCCGGGGCAGCCGCTGCAACTTGGATAATTCGACACGTCGTCCCGTATCTAACGTCCCGGGGCAGCC
>NW_892984.1:0-745 GCF_000209065.1 Trypanosoma cruzi | reverse complement strand
AGCGCGCAATCGACACGGCACCGCCGCTCAGCGTCACACCCGACAGCGACGCCACGGAGGACGCCTCGCCCACCGCCCACACGTCGTGCAGGTCCAGCCACCCGCCGCCACCGACCGTCCCACCGTCGCAGCGCACCAGCGACGACGCAACAGACCCCTCGACGCCCACGAAGCGCAGCACCGAGTCGGACACCGCGAGGCGCTCTCCAAGCACAATGCCACCGCCGCTACTCACAACAGACACACTTGTCACGGAGAACACCGAGTGGCTCCGCAGACTGAGACGCGACGAGGACGCCACATGCATCGCGGACGCGGTCGGACCACCCGACGCCTCCAGCAACACGCCGTCAAGCACAACCGCGCTCGACAGCAGGTCCACACCGCCGCCAACGTGCACCGCAGACCCGCCCGCCTGCAACGACCTCAGCACAGTGTTGCTCACACGCAGCTGCGTCTGCAACAGCGACGTCGCGTGCAGCACAAGCGGCGACGCCACCGCGTCCATCAGCCCGCTCAGCTGCGAGTAGCGCATCGGCCCCGCCGTCACAATCGTCGAGTCACGGACCGTCACGTTCGTGTGTGCCGGCAGGTTGTGCACAAACACGAGCGAGCAGTAGCTCCCGGACAGCCCGCTCACACTCACCTCCAGGCTCCGGTCACTCGCCGGCTCACCGCTGTCGCCCCGCACGTAAATCTGCGCACCGCCGTCGCACACGCAGTTCCTCAGTTCGATGCGCAGCGC
>NW_892983.1:0-745 GCF_000209065.1 Trypanosoma cruzi | reverse complement strand
TTTTTTTCTTTTGCACCTTTGATTCTACGTGCTGGTCCTATTTGGAAGCATCTGCTGGTGTCTGCGTGCGCACAGCGCTCCCCTGTGTTTGGCCGCCCTGCCTCTGCATCCCGTTCCCGCTGCGTATGTTGCGTCGTTCATCTCGGGCCGGGGGCAGTTGCGACGGTGAAAACTTTGATATTTCATTGATTCTCGGCAGCGACGGATTGTCGAGCCGCCGCGTCGGCCCGGGGCGGATGCGTGGCGGGTGTGTGTTTCACTTTTTTTGCCACAGCGTCCTCTGCGGGTGCCGGGGGTCTCTGATTTTAAAGGACTCCACTCGGCGGTGGGGGCGGATGTGCGGGCCATTGGATTTATTTGGTGGAAAGCGAAGGAAAGAGGGTTGAAACGGATGTGACATGTGAGTAGCCGCGTCCCGCACACTTTCCCCAGCACTGTTACTTTTTTTTTGTTATTTTGAGGAGTTTTTGAGGGGGGAGGGAGCGATTGCGATGCGCGTGTTGTATTTTAGAGCAAAGGTCAGCGGGATGGATGTGTGGCCAGACGGGGCCGAGTGGCAGACGACGCGTTTTTTCGGCCCACTCCGTTTCTTAATGGATTTGTTTTTGCCTTCAAAAGAAAAGAAAAACGTGTTGGGAGGCGGCTGGTGCAGGTGCATTTTTAGATTTGTTTTGCCGTCGCCCCACTCCGAACCTGCCGCCCGCCACGCGGAGAGGGCTCCGGCGGTTGCGGGGCCGCAAAGGCT
>NW_892982.1:0-745 GCF_000209065.1 Trypanosoma cruzi | reverse complement strand
AGTGTGCCTCTGACTCCCCACCATTCATAATTGGAAACAAAAATTGGGACCACAACGTGTGATGCAGCAGCCGCTCGAAAACGATCAGCCGAGTGCAGCACCCTCGTGGGCAAGAGCTCGCGAAATTCCTCCAAGCAGCGGATAGTTCAGGGTTGTTTGGTGTCCAGTGTGTGAACACGCAAACAGATATTGACAGAGAGTGTCTCTGACTCCCACCATTCATAATTGGAAACAAAAATTTGGACCACAACGTGTGATGCAGCAGCCGCTCGAAAACGATCAGCCGAGTGCAGCACCCTCGTGGGCAAGAGCTCGCGAAATTCCTCCAAGCAGCGGATAGTTCAGGGTTGTTTGGTGTCCAGTGTGTGAACACGCAAACAGATATTGACAGAGAGTGTCTCTGACTCCCACCATTCATAATTGGAAACAAAAATTTGGACCACAACGTGTGATGCAGCAGCCGCTCGAAAACGATCAGCCGAGTGCAGCACCCTCGTGGGCAAGAGCTCGCGAAATTCCTCCAAGCAGCGGATAGTTCAGGGTTGTTTGGTGTCCAGTGTGTGAACACGCAAACAGATATTGACAGAGAGTGTCTCTGACTCCCACCATTCATAATTGGAAACAAAAATTTGGACCACAACGTGTGATGCAGCAGCCGCTCGAAAACGATCAGCCGAGTGCAGCACCCTCGTGGGCAAGAGCTCGCGAAATTCCTCCAAGCAGCGGATAGTTCAGGGTTGTTTGG
>NW_892981.1:0-745 GCF_000209065.1 Trypanosoma cruzi | reverse complement strand
CATTTTTCTGCGGAAGCGCATGACTACTTGAAGAGGAAGAAGAAAAAGCCCCTGCATCATGCGGAGGTTGCTTTACTTTTGTCAGTGCAAGAAGTTGCTCATTCACCACCGCAGTCGCACCGCTCCACCCGAAGATGGCAGCCTCATCCTTTGAAAGATCATGATGGATAGAACGGTTCATCAAACCATGCACAATACCCGATGTACTGGTCCATGCGTAGGATTGTGCCGGCATGCCCACACCAGGTTGGTACAACACAACGGCGCCCCGCGCTGATACGTCGGAGGTAGCGCTGGACTCACGGATATGCAGTATCTCAGGCTCTTTTGCCACCTTCTCAATTAAATCCATTGGGCAAGACGCCTCACCCTCCGCACGGTACAATCGCGCGGCCGTAGAGAAAAAAATTAGCCACAGACTATTCACACGCTCAACTTGAATGGAGGCCAATGAGCTCTGAAATTCACCCGCGGGTAGTTGCAAACATTGCCGACATGAAGCCTTAACAGCACCATCTCCACCTACATCTATTTTCACCTCAAAAACAAAACCTCCAAGTTTTGTGCCTACAAGACAATGCACTTTCGTTGTCGTAAGATTTGGTTCCTTCGTTTTTTTAACAGGCAGCCAGCAGACACATTCGGCAACGTTGTTGCTCGTCGTCAGAAGTGGCGCCGAGGTTACCGTCATTGCTCCATCCCGTGCTCCAGCGCGATGCTGCAATAAAAAATGGCCCGACACTTT
>NW_892980.1:0-745 GCF_000209065.1 Trypanosoma cruzi | reverse complement strand
GGGCTCCGCCAGGCTCCGCGTTGGAGCAATTCGCTGATTGGTGTGGCTCTGGGGGACGGTGCCGGCACGAAGTTCATTGGACTGTCGTACCCCGAGTTTAATAATTGGCTGACAATATTCAATGGGGAGACAACGCCATCGAAGAGCGGTTGGAAGCAGGGGAAAGAACACCAGGTGGCGCTCATGCTGCAGGACGGCCACAAGGGATCCGTGTACGTGGATGGTGTGCTTGTGGGGAGCCCGAAGACGATACCAACACCTAGGAAGCGGGGGGCTGAACTCGCGCGCTTCTACATTGGGGGAGAAAAGACGGGAACCATCGACGTGACGGTGGCAAAACTCTTTCTGCACAACCGCCCACTGACTGTCGATGAACCGAAACTGTTTATGAAAAGCGACGATAAAAAATGAATTGGTGCCGGCTCCACGCATGGGGGCGTGTCGCAGTTGTTTCCGCTGCTGCTGCTGCTGGACAATGGCAATAGAAAGCCTTTTCTGCTCATTAGCGGCGCCGCGTGCTTCTGCAGTGCACGTGGCAACGACTTTTCCTAACCACAATATTACACTTCTACCGAGGTGTTCTTTTACTGTTCTCAAGCGTAATATCTCCATCATCTCTTTTGCTCGAAGATGCCGTAATTTTTCAAGTGCCCCCAGTTTTTCCTGCAGGGACTTCAGTCTTTTGAGCAGGATTTCGTTTTGCTTCTTAAGGCAACTAATTTCCTCATTAAATTCAGTCACCAGC
>NW_892979.1:0-745 GCF_000209065.1 Trypanosoma cruzi | reverse complement strand
ATGCAGGGGGCACCCCCCCAGAGAGAGAAGGAAGTGTGTGTATGCGGGCGGTGCATGGTTTTTTCACATTCACTTTCACGCGGCCACCACGGCAGCGGCAGCCGCACAAACCACGAAACAGATGGAATCAGTGCGATTGCAGAACTCGCACACCGTCCTGCAAACCAGAAGTTTAAAAAGCAATATGAAACAAGAATTCAAAAAAAAAAAAAATGGAAAAAACTTAGGCTTCTGCGGGAATCGAACCCGCGTCCCCGGATGACATTGTGAGCGTGTTTGCCACTGAGCTAAAAAAATGCGGTCGCGCGACTCCTTTTCACGTAAAGTATTAATGTCGATCTTCGAACAATCGAGCACATTTGCGTTGTCCCCTGGAAAACGAAAAAGACGTGTTTAGGATGCGCAGCCGCAGCGTGGTTACTACTGTAAGTCGTCATATATCTAACGCCCGAGGCCACCGCTGCAGCTTGGATAATTCGACACGTCGTGCTGTATCTAACGTCCGGGGCAGCCGCTGCAACTTGGATAATTCGACACGTCGTGCTGTATCTAGCGTCCGGGGCCACCGCCCTACCATTTTTTATTTCTTGCGGCGGCCAACCCCGGCAGTAAGGACAAAAAAAAGAATCGCGTTTTCTTTAATGTTTTTCCTGTTTGGGGGCGGGGATCTTTGTTTTCTATGATTGCCTCTTTTTTTTTGTCTGTTCCAGGTTGGTTTTGAGGACGCTTGATGTGCCTGCTGGGT
>NW_892978.1:0-745 GCF_000209065.1 Trypanosoma cruzi | reverse complement strand
CCACCGCAGCCGCAGCCGCACAAACCACGAAACAGATGGAATCAGTGCGATTGCAGAACTCGCACACCGTCCTGCAAACCAGAAGTTTAAAAAGCAATATGAAACAAGAATTCAAAAAAAAATGGAAAAAACTTAGGCTTCTGCGGGAATCGAACCCGCGTCCCCGGATGACATTGTGAGCGTGTTTGCCACTGAGCTAAAAAAATGCGGTCGCGCGACTCCTTTTCACGTAAAGTATTAATGTCGATCTTCGAACAATCGAGCACATTTGCGTTGTCCCCTGGAAAACGAAAAAGACGTGTTTAGGATGCGCAGCCGCAGCGTGGTTACTACTGTAAGTCGTCATATATCTAACGCCCGAGGCCACCGCTGCAGCTTGGATAATTCGACACGTCGTGCTGTATCTAACGTCCGGGGCAGCCGCTGCAACTTGGATAATTCGACACGTCGTCCCGTATCTAACGTCCGGGGCAGCCGCTGCAACTTGGATAATTCGACACGTCGTGCTGTATCTAGCGTCCGGGGCCACCGCCCTACCATTTTTTATTTCTTGCGGCGGCCAACCCCGGCAGTAAGGACAAAAAAAAGAATCGCGTTTTCTTTAATGTTTTTCCTGTTTGGGGGCGGGGATCTTTGTTTTCTATGATTGTCTCTTTTTTTTTGTCTGTTCCAGGTTGGTTTTGAGGACGCTTGATGTGCCTGCTGGGTGATCGCCAGCTTTTTTATTGGTGATTGCGTATTTTTG
>NW_892977.1:0-745 GCF_000209065.1 Trypanosoma cruzi | reverse complement strand
TAAATAAAAAAAAGGATTCCTCAAAGTGCACAGAATAGCTCCGGGAAAATATAATTTGTCATTTTTCATGAGGCCTCGCAAATTCACCCCTCCCTTTTTATTCAAATGACGGCTGTCATGCCCCACAACCCCAGCAGGAAAAGCAGTAACACGCGAGTCACACACGCATGCACAGTGGTGTCACCGTTTCCTCCATGGAGTCTCAAGCCAGTAATGTTCCAGAAATTAACGTTGCAGTCACCAGAGGACGGTGCCGCATTGTGCGTTCAGTAAATCGTATCCGTTTCAAATTTGGTGCTTTTATTAGCCGGTGCAGTGTCAACTCCCTGTGGCGCCCCTCCTTATCGTTTCCAAGAGGAATTTCAGTTGCACCAGACTAGGAATTCTTGGGGATGTCCCTCGTGGAATTCCGTTCGGCGCCATTGTGTGGAGCAGGACTGGTATCTGAACCCACTGTTGCCTCGCGAGCAGCGTCTTCTTCTTTTGAGGTCAGTCGTGCGTTTTTCGCTGCTGGTCTCAGGTACATGGGACGGCACATCTTCACTCTCAGCCGTAGGCGGATTGCCTTGCCGCAGTTGGCGCACAGTGGCCTCGTGCTGCGGCGACCTCGATTCACCATCACCAGTCGGCTCCTTCTTTCGCCACCACCTTCCCTTTCCCTTCTTTTCATCTTTCGTCGTGGAAGAGATATGATCCCCACAGGGTAGTCCAGCGTCAATGAGTCCATCGCTTTTCGGTGCCGTTG
>NW_892976.1:0-744 GCF_000209065.1 Trypanosoma cruzi | reverse complement strand
AGGCAGGCATCGCAGGGGAGAGCAGGTCGTGTCTCCACTGGTCGCCACGACACCACAGTGCGGTCATTGTCGGCGTCGAAGGATCGACATGCGAGCACCGCACGAACCCCCTTACGCAGAGCAGGGGATGGTGCAGCGATCACACGCCCCGTGTCGTCGATGTTGCGAAATAGTAACGGCACAAAACGCCTGGAGGCCGGGCGAGACCCGGTCGCGGGACCGAGTGGCAGAATGGGCGGCAAAGAAAAGAGTCTTGCACGCCCCAACGGTGCAGACTCTCTGCAGGCCGTGGCAGCAAATTCCACCACCACCAACACCACCAATAACACCAACACGCTTTATGCATCACGTAAGAGTAGCGTCACCCGCCCTCTTCTGGACTGCAGAAACACGGACACCAACGGTCGCTTTGTCTCCCCCATGGCGGGGAAAAAACGGTTGACGGCCCCAAACCGTGGGCCTAAATCACCGTCCTTGAGTGCCTCGCACAACGCACATACGGCGTTGATTCAGGTGGTGGAGACCGAGACGCCGGCGCATTCTCGCCATGGCTCGCAGTCGATGAGTGAATGGGGGAGTGACGACAGCGCGACGGCGTCTGAGATGCTCATAAGGGTGAGGAATGAGAGACAGTTTTACTACGATAAGCTTCGTCAAATTGAGAGTATCGTTGGGCCGTTGGTGAATAAAAATGAGACATCAAGGGAAGTGAAGCATTTAGCTCAATCCGTGTTGGAGGTGCTG
>NW_892975.1:0-744 GCF_000209065.1 Trypanosoma cruzi | reverse complement strand
CGGGGCCGACATCCCGGACCCTGACCCCTCCCCAGTGTGGCCTGGGAGGGGGGGGGGGGGTTTTTGTACACGGTCCCAAGTGCCGCGAAGGACCCCTCATCAAAATTGAAAACCGTTGTGGAACACAACTCCTTTCAACTAACGCTATTATTGATACAGTTTCTGTACTATATTGGTACGCGAAGCTTCCAACCCGCCTTTGGCGGTTATGTTTGGTCAATTTTTTTTGACCGGGGTTTACGGACCCCTTTTTTTTTTTTTTTTTTTTTTGTGGGTCTGTCCGCCATATCCATATACCCCTATATATATATACCCATATATATATAGCCCCGTACCCCCTCGTGCGGCTGCCCCCCCCCCCCCACGTTGCGTGTCCGCCACCTCCTTCGGGCCCCCTCATTTTCGCTTCATGGCTGCTATTGCCTGCATCTTTGTTTTGTTTTGTGTTTTCTCCGTCTCGTTCCTTTTATTCGCCTTTTTTCCGCGTATGCCGCGCTTCTTCCTGTGTTTTCCGGTGTTTTTGCTTTGCTCGCACACTCGGCTGCATTTGCTGTTCCACACTCGCCATGTGCGTCTTTTCCGCCCCCTGACGCCGTCCACGGCGCTATCCCGGGGCCGACATCCCGGACCCTGACCCCTCCCCAGTGTGGCCTGGGAGGGGGGGGGGGGGTTTTTGTACACGGTCCCAAATGCCGCGAAGGACCCCTCATCAAAATGAAAACCGTTGGGAACACAACTCCTTCA
>NW_892974.1:0-744 GCF_000209065.1 Trypanosoma cruzi | reverse complement strand
AAAATCAAAAAGAAAAACAAAACAAAAAGCCGAAGCGTGGGACTACCAGCGCACACACACTGTCATTGCTCCCGTAAAGCAAAACACACACACAGGGAGAGAGAGAGAGGTCGCCCACTCAATGCAATGAAAACAAAACAGAAACAGTTACGGTGCTCCGCCCATGCAGCCAGGCAGGACGGCAGCGGTGCGTGTCGTGCAAAAGAGAGCACCAACGGGCCTGCATGGGTGTGCATGCATATATACAATGGGCACATTATTGTGTGTGCTTCGTGGGGTGAGGCGACGACGAGAGTCCATGCAAGGGGACACACACACAGAGAGAGAAGGAAGTGTGTGTATGCGGGCGGTGCATGGCTCTCTCACACTCACTCTCACGCGGCCACCACCGCAGCCGCAGCCGCACAAACCACGAAACAGATGGAATCAGTGCGATTGCAGAACTCGCACACCGTCCTGCAAACCAGAAGTTTAAAAAGCAATATGAAACAAGAATTCAAAAAAAAAAAAATGGAAAAAACTTAGGCTTCTGCGGGAATCGAACCCGCGTCCCCGGATGACATTGTGAGCGTGTTTGCCACTGAGCTAAAAAAATGCGGTCGCGCGACTCCTTTTCACGTAAAGTATTAATGTCGATCTTCGAACAATCGAGCACATTTGCGTTGTCCCCTGGAAAACGAAAAAGACGTGTTTAGGATGCGCAGCCGCAGCGTGGTTACTACTGTAAGTCGTCATATATCTAAC
>NW_892973.1:0-744 GCF_000209065.1 Trypanosoma cruzi | reverse complement strand
CCTTTGCAGCTCCACCACTGCCGCAGAAGCACATCATTACAACAAGGAGGAGCAGCACCGCGGAAGTAAACACACGCCGGGACATGTTGGGCCTCTGCGGCTCACTCTCTCTTCCTTCCCTCCTCCTTCCGCTGGATCCGGTCACGCGGCGACGGTTGTGTGTGCGGGGTGCCTTCACTGCAGCAACACGTGAGAGCATATAAATATGTGTGTGTGGGCGGTGTGTGTGCTGTTGGTCCTTTCACTGCCTTCGAATTTCACAGTAGCAATTAGCACTTGTTTTCCTTCTTCGTGAGTGAGACAAATGAAATAAACAGAGGGAAAACATACCGAATAAAAGAGGGGTGAAAGAATAAGCACCGCCACCCATCCACAGTGAGTGGCGCCATCATCATCCCCCGCCGCAGTCACTCCCAACAACAACAACTCACGCACACAGACACACGGAACGAGAAGGAAGAACAGTGCACCGGGAACACACAGCGACTGCCACCACCAGCAGCAGCAGGAGTCACGGCGGGTGTGTCGTTATTCACGCTTGTGCACATACCCGGCAGAACAAATAGCGGGATGCAAAAAGAGCACAACCGCCCTTCTCAACTACGACGCACTGCCGCCAGTCTTTTTACTGCTGCCTCTCCCCGCACCCGCTCCTCAACCGCCACAGGCGCGAATCACCTCGCACAGCAGGGGAATATCCTTCAACGGGATCCGTAGCGGAAAAGACACATCGGCACGGCAGCA
>NW_892972.1:0-744 GCF_000209065.1 Trypanosoma cruzi | reverse complement strand
GGAGGAATTTCGCGAGATCTTGCCCACAAGGGTGCTGCACTCGGCGGATCGTTTTCGAGTGGCTGCTGCACCACACGCTGTGGTCTAAATTTTTGTTTCGAATTATGAATGGTGGTGGTCAGAGACACTCTCTTTCAATGTCTGTTTGTGTGTTCACACACTGGACGCCAAACAACCCTGAACTATCCGCTGCTTGGAGGAATTTCGCGAGATCTTGCCCACAAGGGTGCTGCACTCGGCGGATCGTTTTCGAGTGGCTGCTGCACCACACGCTGTGGTCTAAATTTTTGTTTCGAATTATGAATGGTGGTGGTCAGAGACACTCTCTTTCACTATCTGTTTGTGTGTTCACACACTGGACGCCAAACAACTCTAAACCATCCGCTGCTTGGAGGAATGTCGCGAGATCTTGCCCACAAGGGTGCTGCACTCGGCGGATCGTTTTCGAGTGGCTGCTGCACCACACGCTGTGGTCTATGTTTTTGTTTCGAATTATGAATGGTGGTGGTCAGAGGCACTCTCTTTCAATGTCTGTTTGCGTGTTCACACACTGGACGCCAAACAACCCTGAACTATCCGCTGCTTGGAGGAATGTCGCGAGATCTTGCCCACATGGGTGCTGCAGTCGGATAATCGTTTTCGAGCGGCTGCTGCACCACACGCTGTGGTCTAAATTTTTGTTTCGAATTATGAATGGTGGTGGTCAGAGACACTCTCTTTCAATGTCTGTTTGCGTGTTCACAC
>NW_892971.1:0-744 GCF_000209065.1 Trypanosoma cruzi | reverse complement strand
GAGGTGCTTTGATAATATATACATGTGTGCGCGGCCCAGAGCGGTCTCTATTTTTTTCTTTGCTATTTACTTTAGGTCAAATTAGTATTTTTTCAAATTGAATCGGATCGTGCGTCAAGAACGCAAAAGAAGCAGTGTGTGTGTGTGGAGCAGCATTTATAGAAAAGAAGCCATTTGTATTGTTGGAGCGCAGTATTTTTTTTTTTTTTTTTTTTTTTTTTTTTGAATTTGTTCGTCATTTTCCGTTGTTTTTCCTTTTTTTTTTTTTTTTTTTTATGGTTCCGAGTGTAATGGTGTGAACGGAGGTGTGTCTAGAGGAACACCCAATAATAATGCCTTTTTTTTTTAGGAGCTTGTGAAAAGAATGATCGCGGGAGAGCTGGCTAACTTAATTAATGTATGTTTATATCCTGATAAATGAATCCATTCTTTATGATACTCTCTACCGTATGAATCTTTTGGGAAGAACGCGACTTTGTAGGGGCAGGGAGCCGATAGGGGCCAGATAATTTTTTGTTTTTTGCTTTCCCACCCATCCTCTTTTGATTCCCACCTCGCGGCGGGGTCTTGTGGTTGGAAGAGCACAAAATTTTCCACTTCGCAAGGAAGAAACATCATCCATCTGAATAGACTGCGTCGTTTCACGAGAGTAGCTTTCCGAAAACACATGTATTTACTTGGAGCAAACATTGAGGATGTGGCGAAGCCGCTGCCTCTCCATTTACCCCTTTTCTCCGTCTTGCT
>NW_892970.1:0-744 GCF_000209065.1 Trypanosoma cruzi | reverse complement strand
TGGTCAGAGGCACTCTCTTTCAATGTCTGTTTGCGTGTTCACACACTGGACGCCAAACAACCCTGAACTATCCGCTGCTTGGAGGAATGTCGCGAGATCTTGCCCACAAGGGTGCTGCAGTCGGATAATCGTTTTCGAGCGGCTGCTGCACCACACGCTGTGGTCTAAATTTTTGTTTCGAATTATGAATGGTGGTGGTCAGAGGCACTCTCTTTCAATGTCTGTTTGCGTGTTCACACACTGGACGCCAAACAACCCGGAACTATCCGCTGCTTGGAGGAATGTCGCGAGATCTTGCCCACAAGGGTGCTGCAGTCGGATAATCGTTTTCGAGCGGCTGCTGCACCACACGCTGTGGTCTAAATTTTTGTTTCGAATTATGAATGGTGGTGGTCAGAGGCACTCTCTTTCAATGTCTGTTTGCGTGTTCACACACTGGACGCCAAACAACCCTGAACTATCCGCTGCTTGGAGGAATGTCGCGAGATCTTGCCCACAAGGGTGCTGCAGTCGGATAATCGTTTTCGAGCGGCTGCTGCACCACACGCTGTGGTCTATGTTTTTGTTTCGAATTATGAATGGTGGTGGTCAGAGGCACTCTCTTTCAATGTCTGTTTGCGTGTTCACACACTGGACGCCAAACAACCCTGAACTATCCGCTGCTTGGAGGAATGTCGCGAGATCTTGCCCACACAGGGTGCTGCAGTCGGATAATCGTTTTCGAGTGGCTGCTGCACCACACGC
>NW_892969.1:0-744 GCF_000209065.1 Trypanosoma cruzi | reverse complement strand
CTGCGACGAGGGCGATGTCGGGGTCGTGCCGCTGCCGCTGTGCTGAGGGCGGGCACGGGCGCGACTGCCTGCCGGTTTACCTGCCGCACGTGGACGGGTGCAACCGCACGCCCCGGCATGCCGCCGCTGAGCCACACGGCGACGCTGACGGCGACGCGCAGCGTGACGCCGACGTGGACGCCGAGCCTGAGCGCGGCGCACTACAGTCCGACGCACTACAGGCCGACGGAGACCCAGCGGGTGACGGAGACGGTGGTACTGCCGCTCACGCGGACCCCGACGGCGTCGGTGAGCAGCACTTTGTGGTGGAGCGACGTGGCGTGCCCAACGCTCGCCGTGACGACGACGGCGGCTGGTGGGAGCCTGACGCAGAACGACATCCGCGGCGGTGGGAGCGCCGTCCCGACACGGCTGATGGTGGCGCTGCCGCCGCCGTTTCGGTGGGCACGCGACCCGCAGCTCGGCACGCACTTGAGCTTTGTGCCGGTGTCGACTGCGCAGCCGAGCGGGTTTGGCGGTCCGTGGGGAGCAATGCTGAGCAACGCGACGTGGGTGCGCAATGCGACGAATCCGTCCACCGTCCTGGAGCTGGCTGTGCCCGTGCACCGGGGTTACTTCATTGCTGCCGACGAGACGCTAGTCATTCGCTGCGACGCTGCGACAGTGTCCGGCGGCTGCAAGGGTGTGCTGCTTGGGTCCTTCACGATCAGGTCGAACACACTGCCCGCCGCTGCCAGCGCCCTC
>NW_892968.1:0-744 GCF_000209065.1 Trypanosoma cruzi | reverse complement strand
ATATCATCACACACACACACACGCAGCCGCGGAATGGGTGCACTCAACCACAAAATCAAAAAGAAAAACAAAACAAAAAGCCGAAGCGTGGGACTACCAGCGCACACACACTCTCATTGCTCCCGTAAAGCAAAACAAACACACAGGGAGAGAGAGAGAGGTCGCCCACTCAATGCAATGAAAACAAAACAGAAACAGTTACGGTGCTCCGCCCATGCAGCCAGGCAGGACGGCAGCGGTGCGTGTCGTGCAAAAGAGAGCACCAACGGGCCTGCATGGGTGTGCATGCATATATACAATGGGCACATTATTGTGTGTGCTTCGTGGGGTGAGGCGACGACGAGAGTCCATGCAAGGGGACACACACACAGAGAGAGAAGGAAGTGTGTGTATGCGGGCGGTGCATGGCTCTCTCACACTCACTCTCACGCGGCCACCACCGCAGCCGCAGCCGCACAAACCACGAAACAGATGGAATCAGTGCGATTGCAGAACTCGCACACCGTCCTGCAAACCAGAAGTTTAAAAAGCAATATGAAACAAGAATTCAAAAAAAAAAAAATGGAAAAAACTTAGGCTTCTGCGGGAATCGAACCCGCGTCCCCGGATGACATTGTGAGCGTGTTTGCCACTGAGCTAAAAAAATGCGGGCGCGCGACTCCTTTTCACGTAAAGTATTAATGTCGATCTTCGAACAATCGAGCACATTTGCGTTGTCCCCTGGAAAACGAAAAAGACGTGTTT
>NW_892967.1:0-744 GCF_000209065.1 Trypanosoma cruzi | reverse complement strand
TCCCACCCAATGTGTGGAGGCGTATCGAGCCCTATGAAAGATCACTGAGAAAGAATGGTTAACGCCTGTAGAACTTTGCGCATCCACGAATGCACGCGCTCGGGCTTCATTGAAAAATTCACTTCCTGCCTGTGTTGCCTTGAGGACGGTGTTTGAGCGCTACTTGGACCTCTGTGGAAGGCCGCGTAAGTCCCTGCTGCGAGTTCTATCCAAATATTGCTCCGACCCAGCCGAGAAGTCCCTGTTTACGGAGTTACTTCATCGGGGCGTGAAGGAAAATGGCAAGGATGGAGAAAACACCATGCCAACATCATTGCTGATGCCTTCCCAAACTTATTTTTCCTCTTCTCACTGCCATACTTTGCTGGATTATCTAAAGAAATTCCCCAGTTGCTGCTGCATACCGGTTGGACACTTTGTGGAGATGATGCCACGGATGCAGCCGCGATTATATTCCATTGCATCGGACATGATGACACATCCCACAACGGTGGAGGCATTTATCCGTATCATTCCTGAAGGCTTGGCCTCACAGTATCTGGGGCGCATTGCCGTTGGAGAAAAGGTTACGGCTTTTATTCGTAAATCAAAATTTCATCTTCCCGCGAAGTGCGGTGGGCGACCGATATTGATGATTGGTTCCGGCACCGGCGTTGCGCCCATGGTAGGGTTCTGTTACCGGCGCGAGGCATTAATGAAGAGGCATCCAGGTGCTGCGCATGGAACCATGATACTTTTCTTTGG
>NW_892966.1:0-744 GCF_000209065.1 Trypanosoma cruzi | reverse complement strand
CAAAAATTTGGACCACAACGTGTGATGCAGCGGCCGCTCGAAAACGATCAGCCGAGTGCAGCACCCGTGTGGGCAAGAGCTCGCGAAATTCCTCCAAGCAGCGGGTAATTCGGGTTTGTTTGGTGTCCAGTGTGTGAACACGCAAACAGATATTGACAGAGAGTGCCTCTGACTCCCACCATTCACAATCAGAAACAAATATTTGGACCACAACGTGTGATGCAGCGGCCGCTCGAAAACGATCAGCCGAGTGCAGCACCCGTGTGGGCAAGAGCTCGCAAAATTCCTCCAAGCAGCGGATAGTTCAGGGTTGTTTGGTGTCCAGTGTGTGAACACGCAAACAGATATTGACAGAGAGTGTCTCTGACTCCCACCATTCACAATCGGAAACAAAAATTTGGACCACAACGTGTGATGCAGCAGCCGCTCGAAAACGATCAGCCGAGTGCAGCACCCGTGTGGGCAAGAGCTCGCGAAATTCCTCCAAGCAGCGGATAATTCGGGTTTGTTTGGTGTCCAGTGTGTGAACACGCAAACAGATATTGACAGAGAGTGCCTCTGACTCCCACCATTCACAATTGGAAACAAAAATTTGGACCACAACGTGTGATGCAGCAGCCGCTCGAAAACGATCAGCCGAGTGCAGCACCCGTGTGGGCAAGAGCTCGCGAAATTCCTCCAAGCAGCGGATAGTACAGGGTTGTTTGGTGTCCAGTGTGTGAACACGCAAACAGATATGACAGA
>NW_892965.1:0-744 GCF_000209065.1 Trypanosoma cruzi | reverse complement strand
GGGTCACAAAATAGAGCACCAGGTGAGGAAGAAAATTTAACTTCCGTACTTGGAGAGGAAGCTGATGGTGATGATGTTGATAGAGAGAAAAAAGCGGAAGAAGAAGAAATTACTGAAAGGCAGGGCAGTGAAGGAGGAACAGCTGCAATAGGCTCAGATTCCAGGGAAACGAATTTAAGTGACAGCGAGCAGGAAACAGGCCAGCCAATTGTACCTGCAGGGAGCATTTCTCCTTCCAACAGTCAGGAATCAAATGCCAATCTTACGCAAACGGAAGTTGAAGGAAAAAAGGAGCCCGACAAAAATACAACAACAGTAGAGGGCGCACTCACAACAGTTAACGGAGAGCACACACTGCCTGCGGGAATAGCGGAAGGAAATCTTCCACCACCTACAGAAGACAGTGTTGATTCCCGCGAACAGGATGGCGAAGACGCCACGAGTGAAGGTAAAAAAAATGCTTCGTCGCCTGAGACCGCGGCCACACCACAAAGAGACCGAGAAAAAGGCTCAGAAGGAACTGGAGGAGATACAAAAGCAACGACAGTAACCGCCAACACAACTGATACGACGAGCACACAAAACAGTGACGGCAGCACCGCGGTCCCGCACACCACCTCCCCTCTTTTGCTTCTTCTTGTCGCGGCTGCGGCTGCGGTGGTGGCCGCGTGAGAGTGAGTGTGAGAGAGCCGTGCACCGCCCGCACACACACTCGTTCTTCTCTCTCCGTGTGTGTGTCCCCTT
>NW_892964.1:0-744 GCF_000209065.1 Trypanosoma cruzi | reverse complement strand
CAAAAAAAAAGAGGCAATCATAGAAAACAAAGATCCCCGCCCCCAAACAGGAAAAACATTAAAGAAAACGCGATTCTTTTTTTTGTCCTTACTGCCGGGGTTGGCCGCCGCAAGAAATAAAAAATGGTAGGGCGGTGGCCCCGGACGCTAGATACAGGACGACGTGTCGAATTATCCAAGTTGCAGCGGCTGCCCCGGACGTTAGATACGGGACGACGTGTCGAATTATCCAAGTTGCAGCGGCTGCCCCGGACGTTAGATACGGGACGACGTGTCGAATTATCCAAGTTGCAGCGGCTGCCCCGGACGTTAGATACAGCACGACGTGTCGAATTATCCAAGCTGCAGCGGTGGCCTCGGGCGTTAGATATATGACGACTTACAGTAGTAACCACGCTGCGGCTGCGCATCCTAAACACGTCTTTTTCGTTTTCCAGGGGACAACGCAAATGTGCTCGATTGTTCG
Organism: Trypanosoma cruzi; assembly: GCF_000209065.1. Classification (NCBI taxonomy): domain Eukaryota; phylum Euglenozoa; class Kinetoplastea; order Trypanosomatida; family Trypanosomatidae; genus Trypanosoma; species Trypanosoma cruzi. Next base: position 278 of record NW_892964.1, on the reverse strand, counting down.
AAGATCGACATTAATACTTTACGTGAAAAGGAGTCGCGCTACCGCATTTTTTTAGCTCAGTGGCAAACACGCTCACAATGTCATCCGGGGACGCGGGTTCGATTCCCGCAGAAGCCTAAGTTTTTTCCATTTTTTTTTTTTTGAATTCTTGTTTCATATTGCTTTTTAAACTTCTGGTTTGCAAGACGGTGTGCGAGTTCTGCAATCGCACTGATTTCATCTGTTTCGTGGTTTGTGCCGCTGCCGCTGCGGTGGTGGCCCCTGAAATTAGTGTGAAA
>NW_892963.1:0-744 GCF_000209065.1 Trypanosoma cruzi | reverse complement strand
TGTCTTGCGTTTATTGGAAAAAAATACGCGGTTGCGAGAGAGTGGCTTTGCCACGGCGACCGTCATGACCGGAACGGCGGAAAGTGAGACTTGGATGAGCGCGCAGGAGTTATGTCACTATCACTGTGAGCGACTCCTGTTTGACTGGCTGTGGCGTTTGGGCCATCCAATGGAGGCGTTTCCTGTTGTCTGCTTTGGCTACACCGGACTGCAGCAAATGTGTCAGGCACTCATGCCTACGTTGCTCCCATTGGCGTTGCTATGCAGCGCACGACAGAATGGTGCGGAGGAGACGTCGGTATTTTTGCATCCCAGTGATCTGCTCTGGCGACTAGCCGCATGCCACAAACGGTCTGGGGATGCGACGTCCAATAATTTACGAACACGTGAGTTATTGGTGGGGTGCGTTAAGGCTTACTTTCCGGACGTCATGGCACGGCTTCTTGTTTTTGCGGCACTCTCGAAGCGTCATGGGAGAAGCGGTGGGGTCGGAGATGTACAGGAGATTGCTGAAGCCGCTCGTATTGCACTCGAGTGGATGGGGTCGACATTTTCAACCGAATATGTGCCTTTTGTTCGGCACTACGCGGACGCCATTTTGTGTCGGCTTGTGGAACTTGTGGGCACCATGACACCGTTTGTGCGAGTGCGTCCCCTGCAGGAGGCGGTGACAATGCTCTGTGACATTATTGCCAATGCCCCTGGGCTGCCGTCGACGACAGGGCCAGGTGTAGGCAACACAGC
>NW_892962.1:0-743 GCF_000209065.1 Trypanosoma cruzi | reverse complement strand
TCCAAGCAGCGGATAGTTCAGGGTTGTTTGGTGTCCAGTGTGTGAACACGCAAACAGATATTGACAGAGAGTGTCTCTGACTCCCACCATTCACAATTGGAAACAAAAATTTGGACCACAACGTGTGATGTAACGGCCGCTCGAAAACGATTAGCCGAGTGCAGCACCCGTGTGGGCAAGAGCTCGCGAAATTCCTCCAAGCAGCGGATAATTCAGGGTTGTTTGGTGTCCAGTGTATGAACACGCAAACAGATATTGACAGAGAGTGCCTCTGACTCCCACCATTCACAATCGGAAACAAAAATTTGGACCACAACGTGTGATGCAGCGACCGCTCGAAAACGATCAGCCGAGTGCAGCACCCGTGTGGGCAAGAGCTCGCGAAATTCCTCCAAGCAGCGGATAGTTCAGGGTTGTTTGGTGTCCAGTGTATGAACACGCAAACAGATATTGACAGAGAGTGTCTCTGACTCCCACCATTCACAATCGGAAACAAAAATTTGGACCACAACGTGTGATGCAGCGGCCGCTCGAAAACGATCAGCCGAGTGCAGCACCCGTGTGGGCAAGAGCTCGCGAAATTCCTCCAAGCAGCGGATAGTTCAGGGTTGTTTGGTGTCCAGTGTATGAACACGCAAACAGATATTGGCAGAGAGTGTCTCTGACTCCCACCATTCACAATCGGAAACAAAAATTTGGGCCACAACGTGTGATGCAGCGGCCGCTCGAAAACGATCAGCCGA
>NW_892961.1:0-743 GCF_000209065.1 Trypanosoma cruzi | reverse complement strand
AGCAAAACACACACACAGGGAGAGAGAGAGAGGTCGCCCACTCAATGCAATGAAAACAAAACAGAAACAGTTACGGTGCTCCGCCCATGCAGCCAGGCAGGACGGCAGCGGTGCGTGTCGTGCAAAAGAGAGCACCAACGGGCCTGCATGGGTGTGCATGCATATATACAATGGGCACATTATTGTGTGTGCTTCGTGGGGTGAGGCGACGACGAGAGTCCATGCAAGGGGACACACACACAGAGAGAGAAGGAAGTGTGTGTATGCGGGCGGTGCATGGCTCTCTCACACTCACTCTCACGCGGCCACCACCGCAGCCGCAGCCGCACAAACCACGAAACAGATGGAATCAGTGCGATTGCAGAAATCGCACACCGTCCTGCAAGCCAGAAGTTTAAAAAGCAATATGAAACAAGAATTCAAAAAAAAAAAAATGGAAAAAACTTAGGCTTCTGCGGGAATCGAACCCGCGTCCCCGGATGACATTGTGAGCGTGTTTGCCACTGAGCTAAAAAAATGCGGTCGCGCGACTCCTTTTCACGTAAAGTATTAATGTCGATCTTCGAACAATCGAGCACATTTGCGTTGTCCCCTGGAAAACGAAAAAGACGTGTTTAGGATGCGCAGCCGCAGCGTGGTTACTACTGTAAGTCGTCATATATCTAACGCCCGAGGCCACCGCTGCAGCTTGGATAATTCGACACGTCGTGCTGTATCTAACGTCCGGGGCAGCCGCTGCAACT
>NW_892960.1:0-743 GCF_000209065.1 Trypanosoma cruzi | reverse complement strand
GCTGCCCCTGCTGCTGGCGTCGTTGCTGCCTCTTGTGGCCTCCCATGCCGATTATTGTCTGTCCGCTGATCATGGGTGGCATGCCTCCACTAGTGACGTCGTCTGCAGGCATTTCACAGCACCAGTGAAGCACACATCACGTCGCATGCTTTGGCTGTGGATGTGGTGTCGTGAGTGCAGCTGGCATTATATTGCCCGACCCCTTTTCACTGCATTGCGACGAATAGATGCGTCGCCGCCCGAGTCATTTGCTGCAGCTCCGTGTGTTGTACTGCCAGCACAAGACTCTCTTGTTGTCTGACGCCTGGCTGACAGTCCAACACCACTGCGTTGGGACATGCAGGGATGTGGACTGCCGCTCACGGTGTTGGGCACCGCTGCTTGGATGCGGCGGCCACACGAGCGGATGTATTGTGGCACAATGAAATGCGTGAAGTACGCGGAATCACAGCGGCTGCAATAATATCAGCGGTGTGGCACCACGGAATATGTGAGAGGGTGATGCATGATGAATCACAGTGGGCGGCATGCGAGGGAAGTGCACCGCGACGGAGCGTCATCCCGCCCTCAGCCTGCAGGGGAATGTACACCCACAAAATATATGGACGAGGCACCACCAAACACACATGCCCTTCCATGCACCAATAAATAGGAGCGAAGGTGCGCTCTGGTGTGTGGGAGTCCACTCACATATTTTCATTTCCACCGCAATAAACGCTGAGGAATCGGGTGCCACAGCAACG
>NW_892959.1:0-743 GCF_000209065.1 Trypanosoma cruzi | reverse complement strand
TTGAGGCTAATGGGTACCGTATCGGTGGGGAGAAGTTTACAGCAGCCAACTATGCGGTTGCCTGTCAACTGCATGACCCACCGCACTTTCTTGATGTACTGGAGGTGTGGTATCCAAATATATTACGTGTTACACTGGAGCAGTATGAGATGAAGGAGATTGAGAGTGACATTTTGGACGCCATACGGGTTGATTTTAATCGCTATGCTCACGTCTCCACGGACTCTATGAAATATTTGCTGATAGAAGAGTTCATTCAGGCAGAGGCCAAATATCGAGACCAGATGTACGCCTCTTACAAGAGTAATGAACGTCTCCCGGTTGGTATGCATCCAACTCTTTCCATTGCCTCGGCCGCCTCCCCATCTTTTCTTACCTCCACGCCACTTCCTGTCTTTTCTCCAGGCGCCGCTATTGTAGCTGATATGCGTCCAGGCTTTTTGAAGGGAACTGTTGTGTGGGTTCTTGCCAACCGGATACGTCTTAGCGTACCGCTTCTTCATGAGATTGAGAACTTTCATGTGCGTCAGAAGGGTCGCGTTACTCTTGACGAACTTTATCGTTTCTGTTTCCCCAATGTGCCATGCCTACGCACACAGGAAGCTATTCTAGGACAGTTTAGCGATACTTCTTGTCTGTGCAGTTTATGCCGCGCAGCGACAGAGTAAGAAGATTGTCCGGAGAGTGAGGAAGATGCACATTCTATCGTTGGCTTTGTAGGTTTTCTTTTGGTGCCGTATTCT
>NW_892957.1:0-743 GCF_000209065.1 Trypanosoma cruzi | reverse complement strand
TCGAAATCGATCACGAGTGCAGCACCGTGTGGGCAAGAGCTCGCGAAATTCCTCCAAGCAGCGGATAATTCAGGGTTCCTTGGTGTCCAGTGTGTGAACACGCAAACAGATATTGACGGAGAGTGCCTCTGACTCCCACCATTCACAATCGGAAACAAAAATTTGGACCACAACGTGTGATGCAGCGGCCGCTCGAAATCGATCAGCCGAGTGCAGCACCCGTGTGGGCAAGAGCTCGCGAAATTCCTCCAAGCAGCGGATAGTTCAGGGTTGTTTGGTGTCCAGTGTGTGAACACGCAAACAGATATTGACGGAGAGTGCCTCTGACTCCCACCATTCACAATCGGAAACAAAAATTTGGACCACAACGTGTGCTGCAGCAGCCGCTCGAAATCGGTCAGCCGAGTGCAGCACCCGTGTGGGCAAGAGCTCGCGAAATTCCTCCAAGCAGCGGATAGTTCAGGGTTGTTTGGTGTCCAGTGTGTGAACACGCAAACAGATAGTGACAGAGAGTGCCTCTGACTCCCACCATTCACAATCGGAAACAAAAATTTGGACCACAACGTGTGATGCAGCGGCCGCTCGAAATCGATCAGCCGAGTGCAGCACCCGTGTGGGCAAGAGCTCGCGAAATTCCTCCAAGCAGCGGATAGTTCAGGGTTGTTTGGTGTCCAGTGTGTGAACACGCAAACAGATATTGACAGAGAGTGCCTCTGACTCCCACCATTCACAATCGGAAACAA
>NW_892956.1:0-743 GCF_000209065.1 Trypanosoma cruzi | reverse complement strand
GAAGACCGCAAGACCCTGGCACTAGGTTGAGGTGGCCGGCATCATCAGGTAGAAAAATCATTATAATTGTTTTTGCTTTCGCGATGCCGCCTGTCGCTTCTTCACCGGGCCGGGGCGGGCGGTGGGTGGGCTCTCCGAGCGCGCGGGCGCCGCAGCAAAAAAGAAAAATTACTGACGCAGTTTCCGCGCCACATGTGGGGAAGCGAGGCGTCCGGAGGCTTCATGGCAAAATCCGGAAAAGGGCCTGCGGAGCTTCATTTTTAAATTTGTTCTTGCCTTTTTTCCTACCGTTTTTTTTTCTATTTTCATCATCTCCCGCGGCTCTTCCGTGGCTTGCCTGTCGCCGGCGGGCGGGCGGCTGCGCATCGCGTGGCGCGTCGCCGGGTACGACCATACTTGGCCGAGTGCACCACATCCCGTCCGATTTGTGAAGTTAAGCGGCCACAGGCCTCGTTAGTACGGCGATCAGTGATGGCGCTGGAACCCGGGGTGCCGTACCCTTCCCACTATTTTTTTTTTTTTCCGCCACCGCGCGCCGCCAGTCGCTTCTTCACCGGGCCGGGGCGGGCGGTGGGTGGGCTCTCCGAGCGCGCGGGCGCCGCAGCAAAAAAGAAAAATTACTGACGCAGTTTCCGCGCCACATGTGGGGAAGCGAGGCGTCCGGAGGCTTCATGGCAAAATCCGGAAAAGGGCCTGCGGAGCTTCATTTTTAAATTTGTTCTTGCCTTTTTTCCTACCGTTTT
>NW_892955.1:0-743 GCF_000209065.1 Trypanosoma cruzi | reverse complement strand
ACGTCGTCCTGTATCTAACGTCCGGGGCAGCCGCTGCAAACTTGGATAATTCGACACGTCGTGTTGTATCCAACGTCCGGGGCCACCGCCCTACCATTTTTTATTTCTTGCAGCGGCCAACCCCGGCAGTAAGGACAAAAAAAAGAATCGCGTTTTCTTTAATGTTTTTCCTGTTTGGGGGCGGGGATCTTTGTTTTCTATGATTGTCTCTTTTTTTTTGTCTGTTCCAGGTTGGTTTTTAGGAGGCTTGATGTGCCTGCTGGGTGATCGCCGGCTTTTTTATTGGTGATTGCGTATTTTTGGCTTACCGGTGTGCCGCTCAGCGCCATTTTGTTTTACTTCTTTTCCGCTTATTGGGGCGTGTTGTTATTCGTCACGCGTCAGCACACACCGAGCAACATGTCAAAAAAAAACAAAATGCAGGCTTTTCCCCCCTCGCGAGGGCCTCCGCAGCCACAATCCTGTGCGTGCGTGCATTCTCAGCGTTTTAAACACGGCATGTGTGTGTGCATGTGCTTGTGTGTTTGGCAGCGCCTATACTTGCGGAGCAGCTGTGCGCCACAAGAGAGTCTGAAGAAAGCAACGGCAGAGAGAGGCAGATAGCACACACGCAAATTATTCATATCATCGCACACACACACACGCAGCCGCTCGAAAACGATCCGGCGAGTGCAGCACCGCTGTGGGCAAGATCTCGCGAAACTCCTCCAAGCAGCGGATGGTTCAGGGTTGTTTGGCGTCCA
>NW_892954.1:0-743 GCF_000209065.1 Trypanosoma cruzi | reverse complement strand
TTTTTCGCAGACAAGGATGGCAACCCGAAGCAGGCAGCGAAGAAGGCGTCCAAGAAGCACAGCGGCGGCCGCTCCGCGAAGGCCGGTCTGATCTTCCCCCGTGGGCCGTGTGGGCTCGCTGCTGCGCCGCGGCCAGTATGCCCGCCGCATCGGCGCGTCGGGCGCTGTGTACATGGCGGCGGTGCTGGAGTACCTGACAGCCGAGCTGCTGGAGCTGTCCGTGAAGGCGGCGAGCCAGCAGGCAAAGAAGCCGAAGCGCCTGACACCCCGCACGGTGACGCTTGCCGTGCGCCACGACGACGACCTCGGCATGCTCCTGAAGGATGTGACGCTGTCGCGTGGTGGTGTGATGCCGAGCCTGAACAAGGCGCTGGCGAAGAAGCACAAGAGCAGCAAGAAGGCGAGGGCGACGCCCAGCGCTTAGAGCGGCCTTCAGGCCAGGCGCAGGGAGGGGGCGCAACATGTTAGATGCACCTGGGTGGCCGTCGTCGCTGAGCCACGGTGACCCACACGTAGCCCTATAGAATAGGATTGGTTTGTTGTTGTTTTCTTTTCGTTTTCTACTGCCTCTCTCCCAACTGTTGTGTAGGTCTCTGCGGCGCCTCGGCATCGGTGCTTGGCCGCATTGTGGCGTGCCGTGCGCTTTTTCCTCTGCTTTGGCCGCAGGTCTCCTGCCCCCGCCCTTCTCTCCTCCCTTTGTTTCCCAAGATCAAAGCCAAGCCAAGGAACCCAACCACTTCCAG
>NW_892953.1:0-743 GCF_000209065.1 Trypanosoma cruzi | reverse complement strand
TTGCATGACGAGTTTTTAATTTAAAAAAGCAGAAGGTTAAAATGACCCAATATGGATGTAAAAACTAAGTGTAAGATGATAATATTTGCAAGATAAATCACCAATTGTTGATAATAATGCAACTTTTTGTCTAGCACTCCTCAATTCATTTGGATGTACTTATTATTCTCCCTTGAAGTGAACGGAATTTCTCTTGAACAACATGTTTCCAATATTTCTGGAGGATTTTAGAAATACTTGTTTGTCTCCCCTTGTTGAGCACAACGATAACAACACCTCGATTATATGAAAAGCTAACGGAGACAACATAAGTTCTCAAAACAATTACCGTCGTCGTTTTCCACATCCATGTCGCAATCTTCATATTCCAAACCACTAGCTTTTATAAACTCATCCTTCATCATTGTTTTAGTGGAGATCATGACCAAACTGGCGAAGAAATCCGGCTAATTACCAGTTTGTTCCATTAAACTGTATAGACAAAGATTAACAAAAATGACCAGATACAAAAAATAAGGACTATCTACTTCGATTTTCCACCATGTAACAACTCCTTCACATTCTATCGCATTATTAGCAAAAATTGCAGTTTAAGGACAGCGTATTTCCTATCAACTTTAGCAATCACTAAAGTAAAAGTAGTCTGAAATTAATATTATAATTGTACAATAATTAATATTAAAGACATATGTTTACGTGAGAATACATAACAACACTCATATGACAATGAGATCATGAAAAAA
>NW_892952.1:0-743 GCF_000209065.1 Trypanosoma cruzi | reverse complement strand
CTGACAGCAGCCGCACCGTGGGACGCTCCGCTCACAAATAAATCACAAGAAAACACAAGAATGCATCCCCGGCGGCTCCCAACCGCGAGGTGAGGGCTCAGGCGCGGGAAGGGCGAAGCAAGCAACGCACACACAAAAAAAAATGCTGAGTCACTCCATTTCCCAACAGCACAATTAACAGAATAAAATGTATCAGAAACACAGACTCACATACATCGTTCATTGGCGGCCCAGCACACACGCAGCACAACGCAACGGGCGCCCACTGACTCCACAACCACCTCCCGCACGCGGGTCGAGGGCAGGGAGTGACACGCTCCACGGGGGCACGGGGCGGTCAATGACACATTCCATTTCGTTCGGCCACGGAGCACACAGGGCACAAACCGGAATGCAGCAACCAATCAAGCAATTAATTAGTATCCAACACGCACAGAAAACAGATCATTTCGTCCATTTGTCAATCGCACTGAGAAGAAATCGTGTCCTCGGAGACCCATTCCACACGGGCGACAAGCGATGTGTCGTTGCCGAAGCGCGCCATCAGTGCAGCGTAGTCGTCCTCCCGCACGTGATGGACACAAATCGAGGTCGGCACCACCTGCGAGTGCCCCGTGCCATTGCGAGCGTCATGGAAATGACAATCCTGCATCTCGACGTATACCATTGGCTTGTACTTTAATACACTCCCAAGAAACCCAACGACCATGACGTCTTCTTCATAAAAAAGAAGGGGTGCGAAC
>NW_892951.1:0-743 GCF_000209065.1 Trypanosoma cruzi | reverse complement strand
GCTATGAAACCCGAATTGCATTGACGGTCCACTTCGGAAAATCCTGTCGCATCCTCCCCAATTATGCGGAAACACATCCGTCGTGCATGTGTCCACCGCAGCCAAATAATCCGGTCCAAATACCCTCCAAATCAAATTCCCCTTTCCTCAAGCCATTCCCTCATTCCATACGCCCTGACCCTCATCCGCACGTGCCCGCTCACACAAGCCGCCAAAGAATGGTGGTGGCCGCTCAACGCTCCGGAAAAACATGCCCAGCACGCACAATAAATGGCATGCGCAAACGCACGAAACAACGGCGGAGAAGCGCACACCGAAAGGATGCGGCCCTCCACAGCAGTCGCAGCCCACCGCGGTGCATCACACCCGCAGGAAGAGTGACTCGCGGTGCGCTCCCTCTCTCCTCCTTCCCTTCATGCCCACGGAGGAAGCAGCAGCCACCCGCAACCGCCAGCACACGCTACAAAAGAAGCATCCAAATCCACTGCAATGTGCATCTTGTGCGTGCATGTGGTTGTGTGTGCCTGCAGACACACGAGGCAAAGAAGCAAAAACAGGAGCAGAGCATGTGAAGGGACGCACAAAAACAGTACAGCAGAGGTGCACGGCAGAAATAAAGAGAAAAATGCTGCTCAAGCTCATGATATTGCACCGCAAACCAAGCGGCGGCAATTCATAAAAAAGTTATTAAAATCAAAAAAAAATTCATCTTCACCTTCCACACGTCAAACATTGGAAAAAAA
>NW_892950.1:0-743 GCF_000209065.1 Trypanosoma cruzi | reverse complement strand
GCTGCAGCTGTGACGGAGCTCGAGAAGGAGTACAGGAGCGCGACGCACGAGCGAGCAGTGGAGGCGCTAGCCGCGGAGGAGGACGCCGCTCGCGGTCAGCTAGTCGGCGAGGAGCGCGAGGACACGTGTGGATTACACCGCGATGCCGTGGATTCCGAGGAGAGAGCGGTGCGCCGCTGCCTGGAGCGCGGCGAGGCTGCAGCTGTGGACGAGCTCGGAGAGGAGTACAGGAGCGCGACGCACGAGCGAGTAGTGGAGGCGCTAGCCGCGGAGGAGGACGCCGCTCGCGGTCAGCTAGTCGGTGAGGAGCGCGAGGGCAATTATGGATTGCACCGCGATGCCGTGGATTCCGAGGAGAGAGCGGTGCGCCGCCGCCTGGAGCACGGCGAGGCTGCAGCTGTGGACGAGCTCGGAGAGGAGTACGGGAGCGCGACGCACGAGCGAGTAGTGGAGGCGCTAGCCGCGGAGGAGGACGCCGCTCGCGGTCAGCTAGTCGGCGAGGAGCGCGAGGACACGTATGGATTACACCGCGATGCCGTGGATTCCGAGGAGAGAGCGGTGCGCCGCTGCCTGGAGCGCGGCGAGGCTGCAGCTGTGGACGAGCTCGGAGAGGAGTACGGGAGCGCGACGCACGAGCGAGCAGTGGAGGCGCTAGCCGCGGAGGAGGACGCCGCTCGCGGTCAGCTAGTCGGCGAGGAGCGCGAGGACACGTATGGATTGCACCGCGATGCCGTGGATTCCGA
>NW_892949.1:0-743 GCF_000209065.1 Trypanosoma cruzi | reverse complement strand
AGAAAGGTGTAATGCGTAGCGCCCGATTCGCGTTCCTCCCCCATGGATGCGTGACAACTGTCCGCATTACGAAGCACTTGGGCTTCCCACAATTTAACGTCGCTTTTTGACCCTGAAATGCGTATATTATCGATCCATACGTCGATACGCACCAATGGAGGTGCAGCCCAGAGGCGGTGAACCACCGTCGTCACCCCCGCGATTGCCGAAGTAATAATCTGGAGAATTTCTGGGCTGGCCTTGTATCCCATTGGGAGCCGTGTAAGCTCCACCAGCGTGCCGTCCTCCACGCGGCATCGAAAGAGATGCCGAGTCTCCCGCGGTAAAGAGACTTGAAAAAAGGATGCCTTTAAGTCCAGGCAGGAAGCGGCCTCAGCCATCACAGGTGGCAAATAATGGGAAATGTGCAAAAGAGGAACATGAGCCTCATAAGGGTCGTCTCTGTTCTTGTCGCGTGGCCACGCGATCCATCGTCGTCGTAAACCGGTGGTTTTCTCCTCCACAACCGAAAAAGGTATTATCCATCCGCTTGTTATTGCGGACGAAGCGTCCTCGATAATTCCTGCTTTTCGTAACAAATGCGCGTCAGCGACTGGAATCCTCCGTGAGCCTTTGCGCGCCTTACCGGAGGAAGACGGAAGGAGAGGGGGCCGCCCGACGAGTCCCCAAACTTGTATGAGCCTCTCCAAGGTAGCCGGGTTCAACCGACTCATGATCCACTCCAGATTCAACACGGGCACGTT
>NW_892948.1:0-743 GCF_000209065.1 Trypanosoma cruzi | reverse complement strand
GGCGCTATCCCGGGGCCGACATCCCGGACCCTGACCCCTCCCCAGTGTGGCCTGGGAGGGGGGGGGGGGGGTTTTGTACACGGTCCCAAGTGCCGCGAAGGACCCCTCATCAAAATTGAAAGCCGTTGTGGAACACAACTCCTTTCAACTAACGCTATTATTGAAACAGTTTCTGTTTCAAATCCTGTTTGTGATAATTATTTACACAGGTTTTGTTTCAAAACCTGTTCGTGATAAACTTTTCCAATTTTGTTTTAGCCATTTTTTTGATTTATTTTTTAGGTTTCAAGAAAGACGTCGGAAAACCTTTAACCTATAAGCCGGTGCTGATCCGACGCCGTTTCGAAACCTACTTGAGCAAAACTTTTTTTTTGTTTTAGTCATTTTTTCAAAAAAAAAAAAAAAAAAAAAAAAAAAACTAAAAAAAAAAAAATATTCATATATATCTATATATATAGTGATTGGTTTTATTTTTGACGCTGTATCACCCTACTTGATAACAATTTTTGTGGTCGGACTCTAAATACGTAATATAAAAGGATACAAGAGCTCCTTTTACTCAGCTGAGATCGGCGTACGTGTTTGGTGCTTGACAATAAAACTATTGTAAATAAGAAAAAAAGAAAAAGGAAAAACAAAATCAACAGAGGCAAAATTAGCAGAACTAACATACAGTTCATTAGGCACAAAGAGATACTCATAGCGGTAAAACGGATCAATTTGGTAGAAAAATTAATACTTTG
>NW_892947.1:0-743 GCF_000209065.1 Trypanosoma cruzi | reverse complement strand
AAAAATTTAGACCACAACGTGTGGTGCAGCAGCCACTCGAAAACGATCCGCCGACTGCAGCACCTTTGTGGGCAAGATCTCGCGAAACTCCTCCAAGCAGCGGATAGTTCAGGGTTGTTTGGCGTCCAGTGTGTGAACACGCAAACAGACATTGAAAGAGAGTGCCTCTGACCACCACCATTCATAATTCGAAACAAAAATTTAGACCACAACGTGTGGTGCAGCAGCCACTCGAAAACGATCCGCCGAGTGCAGCACCCTTGTGGGCAAGATCTCGCGAAACTCCTCCAAGCAGCGTATAGTTCAGGGTTGTTTGGCGTCCAGTGTGTGAACACGCAAACAGACATTGAAAGAGAGTGCCTCTGACCACCACCATTCATAATTCGAAACAAAAATTTAGACCACAACGTGTGGTGCAGCAGCCACTCGAAAACGATCCGCCGACTGCAGCACCCTTGTGGGCAAGATCTCGCGAAACTCCTCCAAGCAGCGGATAGTTCAGGGTTGTTTGGCGTCCAGTGTGTGAACACGCAAACAGACATTGAAAGAGAGTGCCTCTGACCACCACCATTCATAATTCGAAACAAAAATTTAGACCACAACGTGTGGTGCAGCAGCCGCTCGAAAACGATCCGCCGAGTGCAGCACCCATGTGGGCAAGATCTCGCGAAACTCCTCCAAGCAGCGGATAGTTCAGGGTTGTTTGGCGTTCAGTGTGTGAACACGCAAACAGACATGAAAGA
>NW_892946.1:0-743 GCF_000209065.1 Trypanosoma cruzi | reverse complement strand
CTGTGCGCCACAAGAGAGTCAGAAGAAAGCAACGGCAGAGAGAGGCAGATAGCACACACGCACAAATTACTCATATCATCACACACAAACACACACACGCAGCCCGCGGAATGGGTGCTCTCAACCACAAAACAATGAAAAACAAAACAAAAAGCCGAAGCGTGGGACGACCAGCACACACACTCTCATTGCTCCCGTAAAGCAAAACACACACACAGGGAGAGAGAGAGAGGTTGCCCACTCAATGCAATAAAAACAAAACAGAAACAGTTACGGTGCTCCGCCCATGCAGTCAGGCAGGACGGCAGCGGTGCGTGTCGTGCAAAAGAGAGCACCAACGGGCCTGCATGGGTGTGCATGCAATATATACAATGGGCACATTATGTGTGTGCTTCGTGGGATGAGGTGAGGGCGAGAGTCCATGCAAGGGGACACACACAGAGAGTGGGTGAAAGACGAGTGTGTGTGCGGGCGGTGCATGGCGCTCTCTCACTCACTCTCACGCGGCCACCACCGCAGCCGCAGCCGCACACACCACGAAACTGATGGAATCAGTGCGATTGCAGAACTCGCACACCGTCCTGCAAACCAGAAGTTTAAAAAGCAATAAGAAACAAGAATTCCAAAAAAAAAAGGAGAAAAACTTAGGCTTCTTCGGGGCTCGAACCCGCACCCCGGATGAAATTGTGAGCTTGTTTTGCCACTGAGCTAAAAAAAATGTGGTCGCGCGACCCATTTTCACG
>NW_892945.1:0-743 GCF_000209065.1 Trypanosoma cruzi | reverse complement strand
GTGTCCAGTGTGTGAACACGCAAACAGATATTGACAGAGACTGCCTCTGACTCCCACCATTCATAATTGGAAACAAAAATTTAGACCACAACGTGTGATGCAGCAGCCGCTCGAAAACGATTAGCCGAGTGCAGCACCCTTGTGGGCAACAGCTCGCAAAATTCCTCCAAGCAGCCGACAATTCACGGTTGTTTGGTGTCCAGTGTGTGAACACGCAAACAGATATTGACAGAGAGTGCCTCTGACTCCCACCATTCATAATCGGAAACAAAAATTCAGACCACAACGTGTGATGCAGCGGCCGCTCGAAAACGATCAGCCGAGTGCAGCACCCGTGTGGGCAAGAGCTCGCGAAATTCCTCCAAGCAGCGGATAATTCAGGGTTGTTTGGTGTCCAGTGTGTGAACACGCAAACAGATATTGACAGAGACTGCCTCTGACTCCCACCATTCATAATCGGAAACAAAAATTTAGACCACAACGTGTGATGCAGCGGCCGCTCGAAAACGATCAGCCGAGTGCAGCATCCGTGTGGGCAAGAGCTCGCGAAATTCCTCCAAGCAGCGGATAGTTCAGGGTTGTTTGGTGTCCAGTGTGTGAACACGCAAACAGATATTGACAGAGAGTGCCTCTGACTCCCACCATTCACAATCGAAAACAAAAATTCAGACCACAACGTGTGATGCAGCGGCCGCTCGAAAACGATCAGCCGAGTGCAGCACCCGTGTGGGCAAGAGCTCGCG
>NW_892944.1:0-742 GCF_000209065.1 Trypanosoma cruzi | reverse complement strand
AAAATTGAAAACCGTTGTGGAACACAACTCCTTTCAACTAACGCTATTATTGATACAGTTTTTGTAATATATTGGTACGCGAAGCTTCCAACCCGCCTTTGGCGGTTATGTTTGGTCAATTTTTTTTGACCGGGGTTTACGGACCCCTTTTTTTTTTTTTTTTTTTTTTTTTGTGGGTCTGTCCGCCATATATACATATACCCCTATATATATATACCCATATATATATAGCCCCGTACCCCCTCGTGCGGCTGCCCCCCCCCCCCCACGTTGCGTGTCCGCCACCTCCTTCGGGCCCCCTCATTTTCGCTTCATGGCTGCTATTGCCTGCATCTTTGTTTTGTTTTGTGTTTTCTCCGTCTCGATCCTTTTATTCGCCTTTTTTCCGCGTATGCCGCGCTTCTTCCTGTGTTTTCCGGTGTTTTTGCCTTGCTCGCACACTCGGCTGCATTTGCTGTTCCACACTCGCCATGTGCGTCTTTTCCGCCCCCTGACGCCGTCCACGGCGCTATCCCGGGGCCGACGTCCCGGACCCTGACCCCTCCCCAGTGTGGCCTGGGAGGGGGGGGGGGGGTTTTTGTACACGGTCCCAAGTGCCGCGAAGGACCCCTCATCAAAATTGAAAACCGTTGTGGAACACAACTCCTTTCAACTAACGCTATTATTGATACAGTTTCTGTACTATATTGGTACGCGAAGCTTCCAACCCGCCTCTGGCGGTTATGTTTGGTCAATTTCTTTG
>NW_892943.1:0-742 GCF_000209065.1 Trypanosoma cruzi | reverse complement strand
CACAGCGTGTGGTGCAGCAGCCGCTCGAAAACGATCCGCCGACTGCAGCACCCTTGTGGGCAAGAGCTCGCGAAATTCCTCCAAGCAGCGGATAATTCAGGGTTGTTTGGTGTCCAGTGTGTGCACACGCAAACATACATTGAAAGAGAGTGTCTCTGACTCCCGCCATTCATAATTCGAAACAAAAATTTAGACCACAACGTGTGGTGCAGCAGCCGCTCGAAAACGATCCGCCGACTGCAGCACCCTTGTGGGCAAGAGCTCGCGAAATTCCTCCAAGCAGCGGATAATTCAGGGTTGTTTGGTGTCCAGTGTGTGCACACGCAACATACCTTGAAAGAGAGTGTCTCTGACTCCCGCCATTCATAATTCAAGACAAAAATTTAGACAACAACGTGTGGTGCAGCAGCCGCTCGAAAACGATCCGCCGACTGCAGCACCCTTGTGGGCAAGAGCTCGCGAAATTCCTCCAAGCAGCGGATAATTCAGGGTTGTTTGGTGTCCAGTGTGTGAACACGCAAACATACATTGAAAGAGAGTGCCTCTGACTCCCGCCATTCATAATTCGAAACAAAAACATAGACCACAACGTGTGGTGCAGCAGCCGCTCGAAAACGATCCGCCGACTGCAGCACCCTTGTGGGCAAGAGCTCGCGAAACTCCTCCAAGCAGCGGATAATTCAGGGTTGTTTGGTGTCCAGTGTGTGCACACGCAAACATACATTGAAAGAGAGTGCCTCTG
>NW_892942.1:0-742 GCF_000209065.1 Trypanosoma cruzi | reverse complement strand
CGAAGTTCCTCCAAGCAGCGGATAGTTCAGGTTTGTTTGGTGTCCGGAGTGTGAACACGCAAACAGACATTGAAAGAGAGTGTCTCTGACCACCACCATTCATAATTCGCAACAAAAATTTAGACCACAGCATGTGGTGCAGCAGCCGCTCGAAAACGATCCGCCGAGTGCAGCACCACTGTGGGCAAGATCTCGCGAAATTCCTCCAAGCAGCGGATAGTTCAGGCTTGTTTGGTGTCCAGTGTGTGAACACGCAAACAGACATTGAAAGAGAGTGCCTCTGACCACCACCATTCATAATTCGAAACAAAAATTTAGACCACAGCGTGTGGTGCAGCAGCCACTCGAAAACGATTATCCGACTGCAGCACCCTTGTGGGCAAGATCTCGCGACATTCCTCCAAGCAGCGGATAGTTCAGGGTTGTTTGGCGTCCAGTGTGTGAACACGCAAACAGACATTGAAAGAGAGTGCCTCTGACCACCACCATTCATAATTCGAAACAAAAATTTAGACCACAGCGTGTGGTGCAGCAGCCGCTCGAAAACGATTATCCGACTGCAGCACCCTTGTGGGCAAGATCTCGCGACATTCCTCCAAGCAGCGGATAGTTCAGGGTTGTTTGGCGTCCAGTGTGTGACACGCAAACAGACATTGAAAGAGAGTGCCTCTGACCACCACCATTCATAATTCGAAACAAAAACATAGACCACAGCGTGTGGTGCAGCAGCCGCTCGAAAACG
>NW_892941.1:0-742 GCF_000209065.1 Trypanosoma cruzi | reverse complement strand
ATCCAAGTTGCAGCGGCTGCCCCGGACGTTAGATACGGGACGACGTGTCGAATTATCCAAGTTGCAGCGGCTGCCCCGGACGTTAGATACAGCATGACGTGTCGAATTATCCAAGCTGCAGCGGTGGCCTCGGGTGTTAGATATATGACGACTTACAGTAGTAACCACGCTGCGGCTGCGCATCCTAAACATGTCTTTTTCGTTTTCCAGGGGACAACGCAAATGTGCTCGATTGTTCGAAGATCGACATTAATACTTTACGTGAAAAGGAGTCGCGCGACCGCATTTTTTTAGCTCAGTGGCAAACACGCTCACAATGTCATCCGGGGACGCGGGTTCGATTCCCGCAGAAGCCTAAGTTTTTTCCATTTTTTTTTTTTTTGAATTCTTGTTTCATATTGCTTTTTAAACTTCTGGTTTGCAGGACGGTGTGCGAGTTCTGCAATCGCACTGATTCCATCTGTTTCGTGGTTTGTGCGGCTGCGGCTGCGGTGGTGGCCGCGTGAGAGTGAGTGTGAGAGAGCCATGCACCGCCCGCATACACACACTTCCTTCTCTCTCTGTGTGTGTGTCCCCTTGCATGGACTCTCGTCGTCGCCTCACCCCACGAAGCACACACAATAATGTGCCCATTGTATATATGCATGCACACCCATGCAGGCCCGTTGGTGCTCTCTTTTGCACGACACGCACAGCTGCCGTCCTGCCTGGCTGCATGGGCGGAGCACCGTAACTGTTTCTG
>NW_892940.1:0-742 GCF_000209065.1 Trypanosoma cruzi | reverse complement strand
CTCTTTCTGTGTGGGGTGTCCCCTTGCATGGGACTTTTCGCCCTCACCTCACCCCAAGGAGGCACACACAATAATGTGCCCATTGTATATATGCATGCACACCCATGCATGCCCGTTGGTGCTCTCTTTTGCACGACACGCACCGCTGCCGTCCTGCCTGGCTGCATGGGCGGAGCACCGTAACTGTTTCTGTTTTGTTTTTATTGCATTGAGTGGGCGACCTCTCTCTCTCTCCCTCTGTGTGTGTGTTTTGCTTTACGGGAGTAATGAGAGTGTGTGTGCGCTGGTCGTCCCACGCTTCGGCTTTTTGTTTTGTTTTCCTTTTTTTTTTTGTGGTTGAGTGCACCCATTCCGCGGCTGCGTGTGTGTGTGTGTGTGTGTGATGATATGAGTAATTTGCGTGTGTGCTTATCTGCCTCTCTCTGCCGTTGCTTTCTTCAGACTCTCTTGTGGCGCACAGCTGCTCTGCAAGTATAGGCGCTGCCAAACACACACGCACATGCACACACACTGCCGTGTTTAAAACGCTGAGAATGCACGCACGCACAGGATTGTGGCTGCGGAGGCCCTCGCGAGGGGGGAAAAAGCCTGCATTTTGTTTTTTTTTGACATGTTGCTCGGTGTGTGCTGACGCGTGACGAATAACAACACGCCCCAATAAGCGGAAAAGAAGTAAGACAAAATGGCGCTGAGCGGCACACCGGTAAGCCAAAAATACGCAATCACCAATAAAAAAGCCGGC
>NW_892939.1:0-742 GCF_000209065.1 Trypanosoma cruzi | reverse complement strand
AGAGGCACTCTCTTTCATGTATGTTTGCGTGTGCACACACTGGACACCAAACAACCCTGAACTATCCGCTTCTTGGAGGAGTTTCGCGAGCTCTTGCCCACAATGGTGCTGCAGTCGGCGGATCGTTTTCGAGCGGCTGCTGCACCACACGCTGTGGTCTAAATTTTTGTCTTGAATTATGAATGGCGGGAGTCAGAGGCACTCTCTTTCAATGTATGTTTGCGTGTGCACACACTGGACACCAAACAACCCTGAACTATCCGCTGCTTGGAGGAATTTCGCGAGCTCTTGCCCACAATGGTGCTGCAGTCGGCGGATCGTTTTCGAGCGGCTGCTGCACCACACGCTGTGGTCTAAATTTTTGTTTCGAATTATGAATGGCGGGAGTCAGAGGCACTCTCTTTCAATGTATGTTTGCGTGTGCACACACTGGACACCAAACAACCCTGAATTATCCGCTTCTTGGAGGAGTTTCGCGAGCTCTTGCCCACAATGGTGCTGCAGTCGGCGGATCGTTTTCGAGCGGCTGCTGCACCACACGCTGTGGTCTAAATTTTTGTTTCGAATTATGAATGGCGGGAGTCAGAGACACTCTCCTTCAATGTATGTTTGCGTGTGCACACACTGGACACCAAACAACCCTGAATTATCCGCTTCTTGGAGGAATTTCGCGAGCTCTTGCCCACAAGGGTGCTGCAGTCGGCGGATCGTTTTCCAGCGGCTGCTGCACCACACGCTGTGG
>NW_892938.1:0-742 GCF_000209065.1 Trypanosoma cruzi | reverse complement strand
GTGGTCAGAGACACTCTCTTTCAATGTCTGTTTGCGTGTTCACACACTGGACGCCAAACAACCTTGAACTATCCGCTGCTTGGAGGAATGTCGCGAGATCTTGCCCACAGGGGTGCTGCAGTCGGCGGATCGTTTTCGAGCGGCTGCTGCACCGCACGTTGTGGTCTAAATTTTTGTTTCGAATTATGAATGGTGGTGGTCAGAGGCACTCTCTTTCAATGTCTGTTTGCGTGTTCACACACTGGACGCCAAACAACCTTGAACCATCCGCTGCTTGGAGGAATGTCGCGAGATCTTGCCCACAACGGTGCTGCACTCGGCGGATCGTTTTCGAGCGGCTGCTGCACCGCACGTTGTGGTCTAAATTTTTTTTTCGAATTATGAATGGTGGTGGTCAGAGACACTCTCTTTCAATGTCTGTTTGCGTGTTCACACACTGGACGCCAAACAACCCTGAACTATCCGCTGCTTGGAGGAATGTCGCGAGATCTTGCCCACAGGGGTGCTGCACTCGCCGGATCGTTTTCGAGTGGCTGCTGCACCGCACGTTGTGGTCTAAATTTTTGTTTCGAATTATGAATGGTGGTGGTCAGAGACACTCTCTTTCAATGTCTGTTTGCGTGTTCACACACTGGACGCCAAACAACCCTGAACTATCCGCTGCTTGGAGGAGTTTCGCGAGATCTTGCCCACAAGGGTGCTGCACTCGGCGGATCGTTTTCGAGTGGCTGCTGCACCGCAC
>NW_892937.1:0-742 GCF_000209065.1 Trypanosoma cruzi | reverse complement strand
ACACACTCTCTCACGGCCGTGTCATGACGCGATTCCACGGAATATGATCGGGCATCGTTCCTTCGGGGTACACGAGATACATATGCACATATATACACAAATATTGCTTTCCCCGTGCAGAGAGAATTACCACCAAAGTAATTACAACACACACTGGTCGCCTTACAGCGACTCTGGACATACGAGTGAAATTTAACAGGGTGCAGGTATGAAAAAAAACCACCCCTCCCTCCCTACACACAAAAACAAACAAAACAAGAAAACCAACCAAAAAAAAAAACAAAACAAAACATTTAACAAAGAAAAACAAATAGGGAGGGAAAAGAAAAAAATAATAGGGTAGGAAAGGAAAAAAGTAAGGAGAAGTGACATTTTGCCACTCGCCCATTGCTGTGGCGCACGTGCACAAGCAAAGGACACAAAAGAGGCCTCATGCAAATCTCTGAATGGTGCTGAAAATGGTGCTGCCCGTGCCGAAGACAATCGCCACCACACCCACCAGGAGAAGTAAGTACGTCAGAAAGTACTCCACGCACCCAACGCTCCTGTATGACCAGTTCCCCGCGTACATAATGAACAGCGCTGGAAAGATGAATGCAATGAATCCACCACAAAAAGCCCCAACCAGACCAAAGACAATGTTGATGTCCGGCAAGAAGAGGCCAATAACAAGCGCCCCAATGGCAAATGGCACGCTGAACAGGCTGTGCTTCCAATAAGGCATCGTATCCACATCCCAATG
>NW_892936.1:0-742 GCF_000209065.1 Trypanosoma cruzi | reverse complement strand
ATTATCCGCACTTAACCGGGGGATTGTGCTGGAGACATCCCCGGCGAACCTTTCGCCGTCAGCGGTTGGTTTGGGCGAGGGATTGCGACACATCAATGAGAATATGATCGCAAGCGAATCATCAAGCCCACGGAAAAGGCATTGGCCGCCATCATCACGGATGCATCGCTCCATGGATGGAGAGCCGTTTTTGTTCCAGACTCCGGCGACGTTAAAATTGCCGGAGGAATATGGGAGAAGGAGCCTTTTCCTTATCATGCAAGCCGAGGCGCGCGCGGTACGCTTGGCCTTATTGGCCTTTCCCGCCATCTTGCCATCCACCACTGACGTTGGGGTGGACAACACTTCGCTGCAAGGAGCGGCGAATAAAGGCAGCTCAAAATCACACGCCATGACGTGGGAGCTGCAACGGATACATGAATTTTTGGACTCTCGCGGAATACAGAAAACCTTTGCCTACGTGCGGTGTGCGGAAAACCCCGCAGACGGCATTTCACGCGGTAGTGTGTTTTTGCACTTCAGGACTTAGCGAAGGAGTGGAACTTGTGAAGGGCAGCGGCGGTGTCTTGTGGTTGGAGGACCCCAAAGTCTGCCGCCTAGTAATAAATAAATAAATATTCCATCGGAATGGAGTGAGCAGGGCCACAATTGAGGCTAACGTATGGTATAATATATATATACACTTACTAGGTGTTAAACGTTGGGAATGTGGTGAATCCACTCTTATTCCATTTATTCCTTT
>NW_892935.1:0-742 GCF_000209065.1 Trypanosoma cruzi | reverse complement strand
TGTGTGGTGATGATATGAGTAATTTGCGTGTGTGCTATCTGCTTCTCTCTGCCGTTGCTTTCTTCAGACTCTCTTGTGGCGCACAGCTGCTCTGCAAGTATAGGCGCTGACAACCACACACACACATGCACACACATGCCGTGCTTAAAACGCTGAGAATGCACGCACGCACAGGATTGTGGCTGCCGAGGCCCTCGCGAGGGGGAAAAAACCTGCATTTTTTTTTTTTGACATGTTGCTCGGTGTGTGCTGACGCGTGACGAATAACAACACGCCCCAATAAGCAGAAAAGAAGTAAAACAAAATGGCGCTGAGCGGCACACCGGTAAGCCAAAAATACGCAATCACCAATAAAAAAGCCGGCGATCACCCAGCAGGCACATCAAGCGTCCTCAAAACCAACCTGGAACAGACAAAAAAAAAGAGGCAATCATAGAAAACAAAGATCCCCGCCCCCAAACAGGAAAAACATTAAAGAAAACGCGATTCTTTTTTTTGTCCTTACTGCCGGGGTTGGCCGCCGCAAGAAATAAAAAATGGTAGGGCGGTGGCCCCGGACGCTAGATACAGGACGACGTGTCGAATTATCCAAGTTGCAGCGGCTGCCCCGGACGTTAGATACGGGACGACGTGTCGAATTATCCAAGTTGCAGCGGCTGCCCCGGACGTTAGATACAGCATGACGTGTCGAATTATCCAAGCTGCAGCGGTGGCCTCGGGCGTTAGATATATGACGACTTAC
>NW_892934.1:0-742 GCF_000209065.1 Trypanosoma cruzi | reverse complement strand
CCATTCCGCGGCTGCGTGTGTGTGTGTGTGATGATATGAGTAATTTGCGTGTGTGCTTATCTGCCTCTCTCTGCCGTTGCTTTCTTCAGACTCTCTTGTGGCGCACAGCTGCTCTGCAAGTATAGGCGCTGACAAACACACACACACATGCACACACATGCCGTGCTTAAAACGCTGAGAATGCACGCACGCACAGGATTGTGGCTGCCGAGGCCCTCGCGAGGGGGAAAAAACCTGCATTTTTTTTTTTTGACATGTTGCTCGGTGTGTGCTGACGCGTGACGAATAACAACACGCCCCAATAAGCAGAAAAGAAGTAAAACAAAATGGCGCTGAGCGGCACACCGGTAAGCCAAAAATACGCAATCACCAATAAAAAAGCCGGCGATCACCCAGCAGGCACATCAAGCGTCCTCAAAACCAACCTGGAACAGACAAAAAAAAAGAGACAATCATAGAAAACAAAGATCCCCGCCCCCAAACAGGAAAAACATTAAAGAAAACGCGATTCTTTTTTTTGTCCTTACTGCCGGGGTTGGCCGCCGCAAGAAATAAAAAATGGTAGGGCGGTGGCCCCGGACGCTAGATACAGGACGACGTGTCGAATTATCCAAGTTGCAGCGGCTGCCCCGGACGTTAGATACGGGACGACGTGTCGAATTATCCAAGTTGCAGCGGCTGCCCCGAACGTTAGATACGGCACGACGTGTCGAATTATCCAAGTTGCAGCGGCTGCCCCGGG
>NW_892933.1:0-742 GCF_000209065.1 Trypanosoma cruzi | reverse complement strand
GCACGCACAGGATTGTGGCTGCCGAGGCCCTCGCGAGGGGGAAAAAACCTGCATTTTTTTTTTTTGACATGTTGCTCGGTGTGTGCTGACGCGTGACGAATAACAACACGCCCCAATAAGCAGAAAAGAAGTAAAACAAAATGGCGCTGAGCGGCACACCGGTAAGCCAAAAATACGCAATCACCAATAAAAAAGCCGGCGATCACCCAGCAGGCACATCAAGCGTCCTCAAAACCAACCTGGAACAGACAAAAAAAAAGAGGCAATCATAGAAAACAAAGATCCCCGCCCCCAAACAGGAAAAACATTAAAGAAAACGCGATTCTTTTTTTTGTCCTTACTGCCGGGGTTGGCCGCCGCAAGAAATAAAAAATGGTAGGGCGGTGGCCCCGGACGCTAGATACAGCACGACGTGTCGAATTATCCAAGTTGCAGCGGCTGCCCCGGACGTTAGATACAGCACGACGTGTCGAATTATCCAAGCTGCAGCGGTGGCCTCGGGCGTTAGATATATGACGACTTACAGTAGTAACCACGCTGCGGCTGCGCATCCTAAACACGTCTTTTTCGTTTTCCAGGGGACAACGCAAATGTGCTCGATTGTTCGAAGATCGACATTAATACTTTACGTGAAAAGGAGTCGCGCGACCGCATTTTTTTAGCTCAGTGGCAAACACGCTCACAATGTCATCCCGGGGACGCGGGTTCGATTCCCGCAGAAGCCTAAGTTTTTTCATTTTTT
>NW_892932.1:0-742 GCF_000209065.1 Trypanosoma cruzi | reverse complement strand
GACACAGGCACGAAGCTCAGGTGCGTGCCGAGCTGCGGGTCGCGTGCCCACCGAAACGGGCGGCGGCAGCCCCACCCATCAGCCGCGTCGGGACGGCGCTCCCACGGCCGCGGATGTCGTGCTGCGTCAGGCTCCCACCAGCCGCCGTCGTCGTCACGGCAAGCGTCGGGCACGCCACGTCGCTCCACCACAGCGTGCTGCTCACCGATGCCGTCGGGGTCCGCGTGGGCGACAGCGCCACCGTCTCCGTCACCTGCAGGGTCTCCGTCGGCCCGTGCTGCGTCGGACTGTAGTGCGTCGTGCTCAGGCTCGGCGTCCATGTCAGCGTCGGGCTGTGCGTCTCCGTCAGCGTCGCCGTGTGGCCCAGAAGTGGCATGCCAGACGTGCGGTTGCACCCGTCCACGCGCGGCAGGTACACCGGCAGGCAGTCGCGCCCGTACCCGCCCTCAGCACAGCGGCAGCCGCACGACCCCGACATCGCCCTCGTCGCAGCAGCAAAGCAGTGCACGTCGGCGTCGCACACGCCACACGCCACGGGACGGAATTCCCCAATGATGCCGGCGGACCTGTAGTCCATCGGCCGCAGCGCCTGCCCGTTGAGCGTCAGGCACCCCACGACGAACTTTCCACCGGCGCCCCCGAGCGCAACGGTGCCGTCCATCACGACGGAACCACTGCCGGCATTCCCATAGAGCGTCAGCGTGCTCTGTGCAATTTCCACACTGCGCGGGTACGACGGCAC
>NW_892931.1:0-742 GCF_000209065.1 Trypanosoma cruzi | reverse complement strand
GCGTCGGTGAGCAGCACGTTGTGGTGGAGCGATGTGGCGTGCCCGACGCTTGCCGTGACGACGACGGCGGCTGGTGGGAGTCTGACGCAGAACGACATTCGCGGCGGTGGGAGCGCCGTCCCGACACGGCTGATGGTGGCGCTGCCGCCGCCGTTCCGCTGGGCAAGCGACCCGCAGCTCGGCACGTACCTGAGCTTCGTGCCGGTGTCGACGGCGCAGCCGCTTGGGTTTGGCGGTCCGTGGGGAGCGATGCTGCGCAACGCGACGTGGGTGCGCAACGCGACGAATCCGTCCACCGTCCTGGAGCTGGCTGTGCCCGTGCACCGCGGTTACTTCATTGCAGCCGACGAGACGATAGTCATTCGCTGCGACGCTGTGGCGGTGTCCGGCGGCTGCAAGGGTGTGCTGCTTGGGTCCTTCACGATCAGGTCTGACACGCTGCCCGCCGCTGCCAACGCCCTCTCGGCGATCACCGGCGTCGTTGCGGGTGCGACGGCTGTTGCCGTGGTGGTGACCGGCGGGCTGGGCTCCATCCTGGAGATGCAGGCGCTCGGCGTGTTTGCGAGGATGCCATGCGCCTCGGCGCAGGAGCGTGCGAGCACCGCTGCGCTGCCGTACTTCCTGTCGGTGTTCGATGCCCTTGATCCGCTGTGGATGGTGGTGGGCAACGCGCTGCTCGCCGCTGTGTTCGGGTGCGTGCACTGCGGTGTGACGGCGTCCTTGCCAGCGGTGGCGCGGCGGG
>NW_892930.1:0-742 GCF_000209065.1 Trypanosoma cruzi | reverse complement strand
CAGATAAGCACACACGCAAATTACTCATATCATCACACACACACACACGCAGCCGCGGAATGGGTGCACTCACCCCCAAAATCAAAAAGAAAAACAAACCAAAAAGCCGAAGCGTGGGACTACCAGCGCACACACACTCTCATTGCTCCCGTAAAGCAAAACACACACACAGGGAGAGAGAGAGAGGTCGCCCACTCAATGCAATGAAAACAAAACAGAAACAGTTACGGTGCTCCGCCCATGCAGCCAGGCAGGACGGCAGCGGTGCGTGTCGTGCAAAAGAGAGCACCAACGGGCCTGCATGGGTGTGCATGCATATATACAATGGGCACATTATTGTGTGTGCTTCGTGGGGTGAGGCGACGACGAGAGTCCATGCAAGGGGACACACACACAGAGAGAGAAGGAAGTGTGTGTATGCGGGCGGTGCATGGCTCTCTCACACTCACTCTCACGCGGCCACCACCGCAGCCGCAGCCGCACAAACCACGAAACAGATGGAATCAGTGCGATTGCAGAACTCGCACACCGTCCTGCAAACCAGAAGTTTAAAAAGCAATATGAAACAAGAATTCAAAAAAAAAAAAATGGAAAAAACTTAGGCTTCTGCGGGAATCGAACCCGCGTCCCCGGATGACATTGTGAGCGTGTTTGCCACTGAGCTAAAAAAATGCGGTCGCGCGACTCCTTTTCACGTAAAGTATTAATGTCGATCTGCGAACAATCGAGCACATTTGCGTGC
>NW_892929.1:0-742 GCF_000209065.1 Trypanosoma cruzi | reverse complement strand
TCGAGCGGCTGCTGCACCACACGCTGTGCTCTAAATTTTTGTTTTGAATTATGAATGGCGGGAGTCAGAGGCACTCTCTTTCAATGTATGTTTGCGTGTTCACACACTGGACACCAAACAACCCGGAACTATCCGCTGCTTGGAGGAATTTCGCGAGCTCTTGCCCACAATGGTGCTGCACTCGGCGGATCGTTTTCGAGCGGCTGCTGCACCACACGTTGTGGTCTATGTTTTTGTTTTGAATTATGAATGGCGGGAGTCAGAGGCACTCTCTTTCAATGTATGTTTGCGTGTTCACACACTGGACACCAAACAACCCGGAATTATCCGCTGCTTGGAGGAATTTCGCGAGCTCTTGCCCACAATGGTGCTGCAGTCGGCGGATCGTTTTCGAGCGGCTGCTGCACCACACGTTGTGCTCTAAATTTTTGTTTTGAATTATGAATGGCGGTAGTCAGAGGCACTCTCTTTCAATGTATGTTTGCGTGTTCACACACTGGACACCAAACAACCCGGAATTATCCGCTGCTTGGAGGAATTTCGCGAGCTCTTGCCCACAAGGGTGCTGCACTCGGCGGATCGTTTTCGAGCGGCTGCTGCACCACACGTTGTGGTCTATGTTTTTGTTTCGAATTATGAATGGCGGGAGTCAGAGGCACTCTCTTTCAATGTATGTTTGCGTGTTCACACACTGGACACCAAACAACCCGGAATTATGCGAAGCTTGGAGGAATTTCGCGAG
>NW_892928.1:0-742 GCF_000209065.1 Trypanosoma cruzi | reverse complement strand
CCCGTAAGCCAAAAATACGCAATCACCCATAAAAAGCCGGCGATCACCCAGCAGGCACATCAAGCGTCCTCAAAACCCAACCTGGAACAGACAAAAAAAAAGAGACAATCATAGAAAACAAAGATCCCCGCCCCCAAACAGGAAAAACATTAAAGAAAACGCGATTCTTTTTTTTGTCCTTACTGCCGGGGTTGGCCGCCGCAAGAAATAAAAAATGGTAGGGCGGTGGCCCCGGACGCTAGATACAGGACGACGTGCGAATTATCCAAGTTGCAGCGGCTGCCCCGGACGTTAGATACAGCACGACGTGTCGAATTATCCAAGCTGCAGCGGTGGCCTCGGGCGTTAGATATATGACGACTTACAGTAGTAACCACGCTGCGGCTGCGCATCCTAAACACGTCTTTTTCGTTTTCCAGGGGACAACGCAAATGTGCTCGATTGTTCGAAGATCGACATTAATACTTTACGTGAAAAGGAGTCGCGCGACCGCATTTTTTTAGCTCAGTGGCAAACACGCTCACAATGTCATCCGGGGACGCGGGTTCGATTCCCGCAGAAGCCTAAGTTTTTTCCATTTTTTTTTTTTGAATTCTTGTTTCATATTGCTTTTTAAACTTCTGGTTTGCAGGACGGTGTGCGAGTTCTGCAATCGCACTGATTCCATCTGTTTCGTGGTTTGTGCGGCTGCGGCTGCGGTGGTGGCCGCGTGAGAGAGAGTGTGAGAGAGCCATGCACCGCC
>NW_892927.1:0-742 GCF_000209065.1 Trypanosoma cruzi | reverse complement strand
ACACGCAAACATACATTGAAAGAGAGTGTCTCTGACTCCCGCCATTCATAATTCAAAACAAAAATTTAGAGCACAACGTGTAGTGCAGCAGCCGCTCGAAAACGATCCGCCGAGTGCAGCACCATTGTGGGCAAGAGCTCGCGAAACTCCTCCAAGCAGCGGATAATTCAGGGTTGTTTGGTGTCCAGTGTGTGCACACGCAAACATACATTGAAAGAGAGTGCCTCTGACTCCCGCCATTCATAATTCAAAACAAAAATTTAGACCACAGCGTGTGGTGCAGCAGCCGCTCGAAAACGATCCGCCGACTGCAGCACCCTTGTGGGCAAGAGCTCGCGAAATTCCTCCAAGCAGCGGATAGTTCAGGGTTGTTTGGTGTCCAGTGTGTGCACACGCAAACATACATTGAAAGAGAGTGCCTCTGACTCCCGCCATTCATAATTCAAAACAAAAATTTAGACCACAGCGTGTGGTGCAGCAGCCGCTCGAAAACGATCCGCCGAGTGCAGCACCATTGTGGGCAGGAGCTCGCGAAATTCCTCCAAGCAGCGGATAGTTCAGGGTTGTTTGGTGTCCAGTGTGTGCACACGCAAACATACATTGAAAGAGAGTGCCTCTGACTCCCGCCATTCATAATTCGAAACAAAAATTTAGACCACAGCGTGTGGTGCAGCAGCCGCTCGAAAACGATCCGCCGAGTGCAGCACCCTTGTGGGCAAGAGCTCGCGAAATTCCTCACAAG
>NW_892926.1:0-742 GCF_000209065.1 Trypanosoma cruzi | reverse complement strand
TGGAAGGAGGTGAAGGGTCGCATGGACAAACTGGGACCTATTCTTCGCCACATCTTTGATGAGGGACGTTATAACAATTGGATTGCAAAGTGCCACAACCTTGTGGATGGAACGACCTCTTGGGGAATCCAGCGTTACTTTGTTTTTGGAACTTCCAAACTCTGGGAGGATAATAAGGTGCTTGAATATCTTGCGAGGATTGTCCGAGCACGAGGAGAGCGCAATGGCGAGTCGCCCTTCAATGCACCGATAACTGCCCACCTCGCAAGTAAAACACTGTGCAAGTTGGCACAGTTAATGACGCAGGCTGAGTTTAACTTATTTGTATCGAGGATCAGGGATTGTCTCACGCACGCAAATTTTGGGAAGTGTGCCATGTTTGCATTTTTGAATGTGGCCTTCATGGCTGCAATGAGACGTAAACTGAAGGAGCTGAAGCCCCCAACACGACGTCCGTCACACCGCTGTGCGCCGGACGTGCACTCACAGGAGGGCCCCACCAGCCACTATTTTTTGCCGTCGGCGGAACGCATTGGCAAGAAGACTTGTATAAACCACCGGCTGCTGTACATACCGGAGGTCGAGAATTTTCCGCTGGTGGACGGCTTTTTCTTTTCGGACTCAAACCCAATGACGCTGGTTGGGCTGCGGATGACTACGGCGGGTGGGCACCACACCACCGCCAGCACTGTGCGGCAGTTCACTGAGTGCCTGGCGGCATATTTTAATGGCTGGAAAAAAT
>NW_892925.1:0-742 GCF_000209065.1 Trypanosoma cruzi | reverse complement strand
AAACAAAAATATAGACCACAACGTGTGGTGCAGCAGCCGCTCGAAAACGATCCGCCGACTGCAGCACCCTTGTGGGCAAGAGCTCGCGAAACTCCTCCAAGCAGCGGATAATTCAGGGTTGTTTGGTGTCCAGTGTGTGCACACGCAAACATACATTGAAAGAGAGTGCCTCTGACTCCCGCCATTCATAATTCGAAACAAAAATTTAGACAACAACGTGTGGTGCAGCAGCCGCTCGAAAACGATCCGCCGACTGCAGCACCCTTGTGGGCAAGAGCTCGCGAAATTCCTCCAAGAAGCGGATAATTCAGGGTTGTTTGGTGTCCAGTGTGTGCACACGCAAACATACATTGAAGGAGAGTGTCTCTGACTCCCGCCATTCATAATTCGAAACAAAAATTTAGACCACAGCGTGTGGTGCAGCAGCCGCTCGAAAACGATCCGCCGACTGCAGCACCATTGTGGGCAAGAGCTCGCGAAACTCCTCCAAGAAGCGGATAATTCAGGGTTGTTTGGTGTCCAGTGTGTGCACACACAAACATACATTGAAAGAGAGTGTCTCTGACTCCCGCCATTCATAATTCAAGACAAAAATTTAGACCACAGCGTGTGGTGCAGCAGCCGCTCGAAAACGATCCGCCGACTGCAGCACCCTTGTGGGCAAGAGCTCGCGAAACTCCTCCAAGAAGCGGATAATTCAGGGTTGTTTGGTGTACCAGTGTGTGCACACGCAAACATACAT
>NW_892924.1:0-742 GCF_000209065.1 Trypanosoma cruzi | reverse complement strand
TGGTGGTGGTCAGAGGCACTCTCTTTCAATGTCTGTTTGCGTGTTCACACACTGGACGCCAAACAACCCTGAACTATCCGCTGCTTGGAGGAATGTCGCGAGATCTTGCCCACATGGGTGCTGCACTCGGCGGATCGTTTTCGAGCGGCTGCTGCACCACACGCTGTGGTCTAAATTTTTGTTTCGAATTATGAATGGTGGTGGTCAGAGGCACTCTCTTTCAATGTCTGTTTGCGTGTTCACACACTGGACGCCAAACAACCCTGAACTATCCGCTGCTTGGCGGAATTTCGCGAGATCTTGCCCACAAGCGTGCTGCAGTCGGATAATCGTTTTCGAGTGGCTGCTGCACCACACGCTGTGGTCTAAATTTTTGTTTCGAATTATGAATGGTGGTGGTCAGAGGCACTCTCTTTCAATGTCTGTTTGCGTGTTCACACACTGGACGCCAAACAACCCTGAACTATCCGCTGCTTGGAGGAATGTCGCGAGATCTTGCCCACAAGCGTGCTGCAGTCGGATAATCGTTTTCGAGTGGCTGCTGCACCACACGCTGTGGTCTAAATTTTTGTTTCGAATTATGAATGGTGGTGGTCAGAGGCACTCTCTTTCAAATGTCTGTTTGCGTGTTCACACACTGGACGCCAAACAACCCTGAACTATCCGCTGCTTGGAGGAATTTCGCGAGATCTTGCCCACAAGGGTGCTGCAGTCGGATAATCGTTTTCGAGTGGCTGCTGCA
>NW_892923.1:0-741 GCF_000209065.1 Trypanosoma cruzi | reverse complement strand
AATTATGAATGGTGGTGGTCAGAGACACTCTCTTTCACTATCTGTTTGCGTGTTCACACACTTGAACGCCAAACAACCCTGAACTATCCGCTGCTTGGAGGAGTTTCGCGAGATCTTGCCCACAAGGGTGCTGCAGTCGGCGGATCGTTTTCGAGCGGCTGCTGCACCACACGCTGTGGTCTAAATTTTTGTTTCGAATTATGAATGGTGGTGGTCAGAGGCACTCTCTTTCAATGTCTGTTTGCGTGTTCACACACTGGACGCCAAACAACCCTGAACTATCCGCTGCTTGGAGGAGTTTCGCGAGATCTTGCCCACAAGGGTGCTGCAGTCGGCGGATCGTTTTCGAGCGGCTGCTGCACCACACGCTGTGGTCTAAATTTTTGTTTCGAATTATGAATGGTGGTGGTCAGAGGCACTCTCTTTCAATGTCTGTTTGCGTGTTCACACACTGGACGCCAAACAACCCTGAACTATCCGCTGCTTGGAGGAGTTTCGCGAGATCTTGCCCACAAGGGTGCTGCAGTCGGCGGATCGTTTTCGAGCGGCTGCTGCACCACACGCTGTGGTCTAAATTTTTGTTTCGAATTATGAATGGTGGTGGTCAGAGGCACTCTCTTTCAATGTCTGTTTGCGTGTTCACACACTGGACGCCAAACAACCCTGAACTATCCGCTGCTTGGAGGAGTTTCGCGAGATCTTGCCCACAAGGGTGCTGCACTCGGCGGATCGTTTTCGAGT
>NW_892922.1:0-741 GCF_000209065.1 Trypanosoma cruzi | reverse complement strand
GTGGGTTGAGTGCACCCATTCCCGCGGCTGCGTGTGTGTGTGTGTGATGATATGAGTAATTTGCGGTGTGTGCTATCTGCCTCTCTCTGCCGTTGCTTTCTTCAGACTCTCTTGTGGCGCACAGCTGCTCTGCAAGTATAGGCGCTGACAAACACACACACACATGCACACACATGCCGTGCTTAAAACGCTGAGAATGCACGCACGCACAGGATTGTGGCTGCCGAGGCCCTCGCGAGGGGGAAAAAACCTGCATTTTTTTTTTTTGACATGTTGCTCGGTGTGTGCTGACGCGTGAAGAATAACAACACGCCCCAATAAGCAGAAAAGAAGTAAAACAAAATGGCGCTGAGCGGCACACCGGTAAGCCAAAAATACGCAATCACCAATAAAAAAGCCGGCGATCACCCAGCAGGCACATCAAGCGTCCTCAAAACCAACCTGGAACAGACAAAAAAAAGAGACAATCATAGAAAACAAAGATCCCCGCCCCCAAACAGGAAAAACATTAAAGAAAACGCGATTCTTTTTTTTGTCCTTACTGCCGGGGTTGGCCGCCGCAAGAAATAAAAAATGGTAGGGCGGTGGCCCCGGACGCTAGATACAGGACGACGTGTCGAATTATCCAAGTTGCAGCGGCTGCCCCGGACGTTAGATACAGCACGACGTGTCGAATTATCCAAGCTGCAGCGGTGACCTCGGGCGTTAGATATATGACGACTTACAGTAGTATCCACGCTG
>NW_892921.1:0-741 GCF_000209065.1 Trypanosoma cruzi | reverse complement strand
CAGAGACACTCTCTGTCAATATCTGTTTGCGTGTTCATACACTGGACACCAAACAACCCTGAACTATCCGCTGCTTGGAGGAATTTCGCGAGCTCTTGCCCACACGGGTGCTGCACTCGGCTGATCGTTTTCGAGCGGCCGCTGCATCACACGTTGTGGTCCAAATTTTTGTTTCCGATTGTGAATGATGGGGGTCAGAGACACTCTCTGTCAATATCTGTTTGCGTGTTCACACACTGGACACCAAACAACCCTGAATTATCCGCTGCTTGGAGGAATTTCGCGAGCTCTTGCCCACACGGGTGCTGCACTCGGCTGATCGTTTTCGAGCGGCCGCTGCATCACACGTTGTGGTCCAAATTTTTGTTTCCGATTGTGAATGGTGGGAGTCAGAGGCACTCTCTGTCAATATCTGTTTGCGTGTTCACACACTGGACACCAAACAACCCTGAACTATCCGCTGCTTGGAGGAATTTCGCGAGCTCTTGCCCACACGGGTGCTGCACTCGGCTGATCGTTTTCGAGCGGCCGCTGCATCACACGTTGTGGTCTAAATTTTTGTTTCCGATTGTGAATGGTGGGAGTCAGAGACACTCTCTGTCAATATCTGTTTGCGTGTTCACACACTGGACACCAAACAACCCTGAATTATCCGCTGCTTGGAGGAATTTCGCGAGCTCTTGCCCACACGGGTGATGCACTCGGCTGATCGTTTTCGAGCGGCCGCTGCATCACACGTTG
>NW_892920.1:0-741 GCF_000209065.1 Trypanosoma cruzi | reverse complement strand
AGAAGCACGCAGACACGACGGCAGTCGCGTCACTCCATCGGGAGAGTGAGCGCAGCAAAAGAAAAAAATCATCAGACGGGAGAGAAATGCTCACGAGGCCGACACCGAAGGGACTGCCGGCGCGAGAAATGCACACGCAAAGCAAAGCAAAAAATCTTAAAAACACGGCGGCAGGGTGTGGCTGTGTGTGTGGCGCTGCGGGTGTCTGCCCGCACTGGCCGCAAAGAAAACAAAACAAGAGGGAAAGAAATGTGTGCTCCGCCCCACAGGCCCTCGTCGCACGCCCACACGTCACGGCTCCCTCAGCGCGCCGTTCGTCGCGGCCCCTCCTCATGCGTGCAGCAGGCGAGGCGCACAGGGCCGTCGTCATGAGCGTGTCGGTGGGTGTGCGAGTGGAGCAGTTGGGCGGGAAGCACACGGCACCCCTCACAGGAAGAGTGCAGAAGAAACAATTAAAAGAGGGAAGAGTAGAAAAGAAAAAAACGTCCATAGTGATTGCCCCAAAAGCAAAAAAGGAGGGATGTGTGGAGTAAAAGATTAGTAAACAAAAGAAATAGAAAAAATTAAAGAAAATAAACAATTAAAGAATGAAAAAGAAAAACTCACAACGCCCCGAAGGAAGTAAAAAACAAGCAAAATGAACACAAAAAACAAGTAACAACAAAACAACAACATAAAAAAAAAAAAAAAAAAAAAGAAGTAAAAAAAAAAGTAAAAACACAAAAAACAAAACACAAGAGG
>NW_892919.1:0-741 GCF_000209065.1 Trypanosoma cruzi | reverse complement strand
GGGAGTCAGAGGCACTCTCTTTCAATGTATGTTTGCGTGTGCACACACTGGACACCAAACAACCCTGAATTATCCGCTGCTTGGAGGAATTTCGCGAGCTCTTGCCCACAAGGGTGCTGCACTCGGCGGATCGTTTTCGAGCGGCTGCTGCACCACACGTTGTGGTTTATGTTTTTGTTTCGAATTATGAATGGCGGGAGTCAGAGGCACTCTCTTTCAATGTATGTTTGCGTGTGCACACACTGGACACCAAACAACCCTGAATTATCCGCTGCTTGGAGGAATTTCGCGAGCTCTTGCCCACAAGGGTGCTGCACTCGGCGGATCGTTTTCGAGCGGCTGCTGCACCACACGCTGTGGTCTAAATTTTTGTTTTGAATTATGAATGGCGGGAGTCAGAGACACTCTCTTTCAATGTATGTTTGCGTGTGCACACACTGGACACCAAACAACCCTGAACTATCCGCTGCTTGGAGGAATTTCGCGAGCTCCTGCCCACAAGGGTGCTGCACTCGGCGGATCGTTTTCGAGCAGCTGCTGCACCACACGTTGTGGTTTATGTTTTTGTTTCGAATTATGAATGGCGGGAGTCAGAGGCACTCTCTTTCAATGTATGTTTGCGTGTGCACACACTGGACACCAAACAACCCTGAACTATCCGCTGCTTGGAGGAATTTCGCGAGCTCCTGCCCACAATGGTGCTGCACTCGGCGGATCGTTTTCGAGCGGCTGCTGCACCAC
>NW_892918.1:0-741 GCF_000209065.1 Trypanosoma cruzi | reverse complement strand
AGACAAAAATTTAGACAACAGCGTGTGGTGCAGCAGCCGCTCGAAAACGATCCGCCGACTGCAGCACCATTGTGGGCAAGAGCTCGCGAAACTCCTCCAAGCAGCGGATAATTCAGGGTTGTTTGGTGTCCAGTGTGTGCACATGCAAACATACATTGAAGGAGAGTGTCTCTGACTCCCGCCATTCATAATTCAAGACAAAAATTTAGACCACAGCGTGTGGTGCAGCAGCCGCTCGAAAACGATCCGCCGACTGCAGCACCATTGTGGGCAAGAGCTCGCGAAACTCCTCCAAGCAGCGGATAATTCAGGGTTGTTTGGTGTCCAGTGTGTGCACACGCAAACATACATTGAAGGAGAGTGCCTCTGACTCCCGCCATTCATAATTCGAAACAAAAATTTAGACCACAGCGTGTGGTGCAGCAGCCGCTCGAAAACGATCCGCCGACTGCAGCACCATTGTGGGCAAGAGCTCGCGAAACTCCTCCAAGCAGCGGATAATTCAGGGTTGTTTGGTGTCCAGTGTGTGAACATGCAAACATACATTGAAGGAGAGTGCCTCTGACTCCCGCCATTCATAATTCGAAACAAAAATTTAGACCACAGCGTGTGGTGCAGCAGCCGCTCGAAAACGATCCGCCGAGTGCAGCACCATTGTGGGCAAGAGCTCGCGAAACTCCTCCAAGAAGCGGATAATTCAGGGTTGTTTGGTGTCCCAGTGTGTGCACACGCAAACATACA